>NC_050178.1:7593705-7763705 GCF_008315115.2 Sander lucioperca | reverse complement strand
GAGATTGGGACCTGGTGTGTGTCAGGAGGCTATGGTGAGGCGATGTGCACCGGCTGGTGTGAGGAGAGATGTAGCAGCGACAGTGGAAAACAACGGAGAGGTAAAGGAGTGGATCTTCATTCATGGCTGCGCGTCTCACTGTTGTTCTCGGCTCTGTGGGGCCAAGCGTCCCCCCAGTGCCCAGACAGCTGCCACTGCGCCTGGGACACGGCCACGGTGCTGTGCTCAGACGCGGGGCTGCGGGAGATCCCAGAGGGGATCCCACCAGAAACGGTCTCCCTCCACCTGGAACGCAACTACATCCGGAACATCCCCGAGACTGCCTTCAGCGATCTGGTCCACCTGCGGGACCTTTACCTGTCCCACAACCGCATCGACTCGCTCGCCTCGGGGGCCCTGCGGCATCTGGGCCCCGAGCTCCGCCTGCTGGACCTCTCACACAACCAATTGAGGCAGGCCAGTAGAGAGGAGTTTGGCTCCACTCGTGCAAAGACGCGCCTCTACCACAACCCCTGGCACTGTGACTGCGCCCTTCAGGAGCTGATGGAGACTCTGAACCTAGAGCCCGAGACGGTGAATGGGATTGTGTGTGAGAGCTCTGTGAGGGTGGTGGGTGAGGGAAGCAGGTGGGAGGACCCGGGGTCCCAGGGTGAGCACGCCGGTCAACCGCTGGTCAAACTGTTGGATTCTGGGGTGAATTTCTGCAACCTGCAGAGGAAAACCACTGATGTAGCCATGCTGGTGACAATGTTTGTATGGTTCTTCATGGTCATTGTGTATGTAGTGTACTATGTGAGGCAGAACCAAGCAGAGACCCGCAGGCATTTGGAGTACCTGAAGAGTTTGCCCAGCCCACGCAAGACCCCTACAGAGACAGATACTCTGAGCACTGGTTTCTGAACCCCTGCTCGGCTGTAATTTATATGGAATAATACTCAAATGGAATTTTTATGTACTGATAAACTTCAAAATGCTGTTTGGAGTTACTGAAAGATGCTGATCCAGTGGATATGAACTTTTTACAGCTGTGTTTTGTGATTGTAACATTTCTTTATATGTGAGCATCCCCACCATGTTTTTCTTAATGATTCTTTACCTATTGCATTTTTCTCAATTTAATAGAAGATATTTATGAAGTAATTCTACCATGTGCACCGGGAGAAAAGAGTGAGACAAAGAAAGACAAATCTTTTTTTTTTTTTATTTAACCTTTATTTATCCAGGTAAGTCGATTGAGACCATTTCTCATTTGCAACGACGACCTGTCACATTCACCCAGTTCCACATTCATACCTGGAAGCTGCCCAGTACAACCACAGTCTGATCTGCTGGCCACTGAGCAGCTCCACTGGAGCGGTTGGAGGTTAAGGGCCTTGCTCAAGGGCACCTCAGTGGTGGTAATGAGGGAAGGACAAGCGCTGCTCTTTCACTTTCCCCACCCAGATTTTATCCTGTCCGAACCGACAACCTCCCGGTCCCAAGCTGGCTTCTTAACCTCTAGGCCACCACTGCCCTTTGAACTTTATAACCTTCTATCTCTCTCTGTAGGCTACTCCATTTTTCCTTCTCTTTTTTCTATAACAAAGCCCAATACTATGGTCTTTTATCTTTCATTACGTTTTAATTAGGAGTCTTTGACCAACTGACCCTTAATGAACACTTAAAAGCCACTAATCAGCTGGAGTGTGTGTACTTTATCAGGTCGAAAAGGAGAGTGTGCAAACTCAAATGTGTGTCCTTATCTAATTGCCTGTTTCATTTGTGTGTGTGTGTGTGTGTGTGTGTGTGTGTGTGTGTGTCTGTGCATATGTGGAGTTTTTGTGCATTATTATGGGCCATTTATACTTAGATTATTTTTTTTTTGCACAGATGCTATTTAAGCCTTTCCCAATACACGGTCACAAAGCCAGTGGTTTCTATGCCAGTGGAGAACTGCTGATCTAAATTTACTCTCAGGAAGCAATTAGAACTGGAGGTGAACTGTTTTGTCTCCAAGCTGCAGCAATCAGCTCTTAAATATCTGAACAGCTTAGTGTACACACAGCTTGTCATTGATTGGTACAACACAATTTCAGACAGATTTAGAAATTGTTGGCATAAATTAGATTAATGTAGCCTGTTATCTTGAGAGAAGCTGTTAGTTTAGCTTTAATTAATCTCGAGTCCTGCTTTTCAGTCCTCTCTGCACTGATTGGTGTATAGAAATAGTTCTGTCTCCCATTTTCCACATAGGCTTTTGTCATAATTGATTTTTAAGCCACTGTTAAAATAAGCAAAAACACTTTGATAATAAATGGAATCCTTTCCTCAGTACATTAAATGCCTTCTATTTTAAGATTAACGCCATTCCTGACTTGTATACTGTACGTGCACTGAATATGGGACCACACCTGACTGGATTAACAGCCACCTGTTTTTAATTTCATATTAACTTTGGCAATATTGGAGCATTATTCTCTGAGGGGAGGGTTCATTGTGGTTAATGTATGAGTATTTGTCATTCTTCACTGTTACATTTGGAAACTAAAAGGCCTCTCTCAAAACTAATGACATTCCCATCAGACTCAACTGTACTTTGTGTTTAGTGTTAATTGGCAAATGCTAGCATGCTAACACACTAAACTAAGATGGTCTTAGTAAACATTGTTCCTGCTAAACATAAGAATGTTAGCATTGTCATTGTGAGCATGTTAGCATGTTAATGTTAGCATTTAGC
Source organism: Sander lucioperca (assembly GCF_008315115.2). NCBI lineage: Eukaryota > Metazoa > Chordata > Actinopteri > Perciformes > Percidae > Sander > Sander lucioperca. The sequence continues at coordinate 7,760,989 of NC_050178.1, read as the reverse complement.
TCAAAGCACCACTGTGCCTAAGTACAGCCTCCCAGAGCCGCTAGCATGACTGTAGACTGTTATTTATGTGTTTTTAATCTGTGACAGATCAAAGTGTACAGTTACAACCTTCTAAGTGTTCATAGATTGCTGTGCAGTGCTGTGCCCCATGTTATCGCTTCTGGGCTGAGGCGAAACCTAGAATAAGACAACTTTATGTGTGCTGTAACTTGCTAAATGCGGTGTGTGTGCTTTTTAATTTGCAGAGAAAGACTGATTGAAGTTTGTGTTGTTATAAATACAGTATAAATACTGTGTATTAGAGCTAGAATCAGTTAAAACTTTCGTGCAACAATGTTGATATTGTTATTATAACTGGTCCATAAAACCTGGTCTCAGGTGGTAGACCACAGCCCAAAAGATTGGAATAAGAATTTGATATTTGTTCTGTTAATGGATCAACTTGTGAAGCACTGTGTAGATTTACATAATCAGAATATTTCCTGAATGTTACCTGTCTGTCACAAATCATACATCTAATGTTGATGTATCAAGTTCAATTTCCCTAAATGAATATCTAACCATTAATACTATATCTAACCCACTTTGGCTCATAACAAGGTACAGTGATCCTGTGATAACCCGAAACTCAAGAACCAAGCATGCCCTCTGTGTGTAGTTTTCTTCTGTAGGTATTGTCTTTTATTGGTGATGTATTTCTGTCCCAGTGCTTTGTTTTAGCTTCTGTTTTTTTGTATGCCAATAATTATTCAAACAAGGATAAAGTCATAGATCGGAAACCATTACATTAAGTAATACGTGATCAGTCGAAAAGTTCTTTTAGGAAAAACCAACAACAAATATATAAAAAATAAAACAAACGTTGCTCTACTTTGTTCATAGAAATGCTTCTACCTTTTATTGCTACTGTAGGTTGAAAAAAAGGCAAGAAGATGAAGAGAAGTAGTAGAAGTACAGGAAACTATCAATTCACAGAATGAGCTGATCATGGTTGGCAGTGTTCCTATTTCTATTCTACCATGCTTTAAACAAAAGGAAATGATTGAAAAACTATTTTACATATATAAAAGTACATGATATGAACTTTCACCACCTCCACCTTTAACTTTTTCTTTGATTTTCAGAAATCACCATCAACAAAATCAAAATGCCCCTCCACTGCCCTTTCTTGAAATCTGAGGTGTTTCTCCCCCTTGGAAATATATCTGGATATCATCACAAAAACACACAGTGGCAGCAGGGAACAGTGACACTTTTTTCTTCCTTGCGGAAGAGTCAAAACCACTGGCCCAAATATTTCAACACGGGGGAGAACAAAACAGGATATAAATAAAAAGCAACTTCAGCCTGTTACTTGGTTTTGTCTTTTATTTCCAATTTACATTAATTAAAACGTAACAAAAACAAGTCATGACCATAATAATAATATAATAATGCTATTATTATTAATAATAATACTATTATTAATAATAAAAAATATACACAACCTCACACAAATGAGCCCTCTGCGCTGGCTGTAGAACTGGAGCAACAAAGTCAAACACACCCTGAATCTCTTCAACTGTGTGTGTATGTGTGTGTGAGAGAGTGTGTACACCGGGGCAGAGGGCACACCCTGTATGAGGGGTCTGATGGTGGGAAGTAGAGAGGGGTGGGGGTCAAAGGTCACAGCAAATGGAGGGGGGGGGGCAGCAGACTGGGCTTTCATGACCAAGCTTCTATTGGTCATATTAATATTAAAATACAGGGTTTGTATAAAAAGCTTTAGGGGGAGAAGGCCTCAGTTTGATTTGTTGAGTTTTTTTTAGTGTGAGGTAGCTTTAAAATATCAAAACTAAACTAAAAAGAAAATTAAATCCAAATTGGACGTGCCATGATTGTAAAAAGTCATCATGGGCACGGTTGATAACACACGGGGGTTGAAGCAGGAGGGTGGGGCGAGGCAAGGACATTCATCACCCTGAAATCCAAAATCCCAGGTTGAAATGCTCTCTGTGAGAAACTGTATATATATGTATACACACAGATACATATATATACATATATACAAGTCACTACATATGAGTATCTGGTTGTTAAAAAATACAGACTGTTTTACAACAATAGCACCATTGACTTTTATTATAATACACAGTAGGTTTTTGATACACTCTGTGGTGGTAGAAATAGGAACACCTGCACTTTCTATGTAGCTAGATTTTTGGTTTCAAAGAGATATGTATGCTTTAGTTGATATGGCAAAAGAGTGATGGGATGATTAGAAAAGAGGAGGAAGTAGGAGAGGAAGTTGGTGGATATATTTTTTTTTGTTTTATATGTGTAAGTGGGCTTTTTATTACTTAGCAACAAACTCAGTCCTACCACACATGGGACCCAAACCTAAACAATAAATAAATAACACCAACACATTTTCTTTCTCTAGTTCCCTGGTATGTTCCTGTACTCTCCTCATACTTCCTCCTTCTTGTTCAAGGGAAGGGGTGGTGGTGGGGGAGGGGGGGGTTTGCTGTTCACCCAGGGTAGTGGGGAGATTATGGGTAGTGCTGGGTATCCATAGGGTGGGGGGGGGGGGCAAGGTGACAATGCTGGATGAATCACAGATGACAGTTGCTGGTGCCATTCAGTGCAGATATCCTACGGAGTTCGACTTGGAAAAAGCACTTTTTACTTAGAAAAAAAGTCCCATTTAAAAAAAGTGTCTTGATTTTTCTTTTTCTGAAGTGTGCTCCTCTTTCATTTAATTTCTTTCAAATTTCCACTTCTTCTTTCTCTTCTTTTCATTCCCTCGTTCTTTACAAGAAGCAGACTGCCCCGACTTCGACTCCAAACTCCTGGTCTGTTCCTCCAATATCCATGGGGGCAATGTCTACAATGGGCAGACGAGAGGTCTTCTGCGATCTGTATTCGATCACTGTCTTGCCCCACTGTCCCGTGTGTTTCTGTGCAGAGGGAAAAATAACAACAGCTGTTAATGACCTATGACTTACTACAAAATTGCAGAGAATGAAATTGGCTTGGTGAGTTGAGTGAACACCAGAGTATAAGAGAGACAGTGGTTAATGTCTGTCATGAAGAGAAAGTGAATTGTGTACCAATTTAACTATCCTTATGTTCCGATTAAGTACATGCATGTATATTTACATGAAATATCATGTGTAGTGTACATGCGTCTTGAATCTGTCCACTCTTACCGTGCAGCCGTCCTCCATCACGCTGTAAGTGAAGCGGCTGTTGCCCTCGGCTCTGATCTCCACGTCGTTGGAGCCCTGCAGCAGCACAGCCTTCTTCAGGTTGCCCGTTGAGGCGTCCATGTAGGCCACGCTGTTCTTACAGTGGTAGGTGAGGTTTTGAGAAGCCTCGGTGGACAGCAGTCTCAGGAAAGTCATCTGAATGGAAGCCGTGTTGGGTGCCAGGCTGTCATCACCATAGCTGAACTGCATTGGGCCGCAGGTAAGGAAGAGGAAGTGAGAAAATATCTCAGTTACTATGGCTTTTGCATGCTTTTTTTGAATATTTGAACTGTTCCTCATGACATACATTTTTTTTTTTTAGAGAAACTGTTATCTATGTACACCCATTATCTATAGCCCCTTATAATGTGCAGGGTCACGAGGGCTAGAGCTGATCCCTAACACACATTGGGCTAGAGGCCGATAATCAAAATGAACATCAAAGATTCCCTGATTTCTTTGTATGAAAAAGACTTTCCAATAAAATGTGCTCTGTGATTACATTACATTACTAATAGTAGAGGAGGGTATGTTTCATCTCAACTGATGAAAAACATGGTGCCACTTACGTGGAAACCTCCATTCATTGTCTCTCCGAACCAGACATGTTTGCGGTCCTTGCTCTTGCTGGACCACCAGTTCTTGCGAGGGATACTGGCAGGCTTCGGTCTGACGCAGGACTCTCCTGTCTCCATGTTGCAGAAGACCTTGATTGCATCGACGGTGCAGCCCTGGTTGGGATCAATCCAGTACTCTCCTACAGAGAAAAAAAACAAAAACACATCAGCTTCATATTATACCCCCTCTTTAGCTGCATAAAAAAACCCTGATAATCATTGAAATGTTATGTTACGGAATATTGTGTAAATGGGATATCTCAAAAACAGGCTCTGAATCAGCCACATTCAAATACTAAACCTTGACTTCACCAAACTTGAGCTGCCAACGTAGAAAATGTCCCCCATTCTTCTACCAACTTCATCATCTCGCCCCAATTTGACCAATTCCTCTGGGTGTCACTCACCGCTCTTCCAGTCAGGATGGCAGAGCTTCAGGTCTCTGCAGGTGCGAGCCGGGTTTTTCTTGGATCCCTCGGGGCTGCGGATGTTCTCAATCTGGTTGTTGAGAGATTTGAGCGTGGCGTCGACCTCAGCATCATGCTGACGGAGGTTTCCGGAAGCCTGGTCAGCCCTCATGTACCTGAGAGGATCAGGGGACTTTTCAGTTTGACCCAGACCAGCGAAGGCGGACATGTCGATGCCAGGGCCAGGGGGACCAGGAGGACCAGGGGGTCCGGTGTTTCCGGGAGGACCCTGAGAGGAAAAGAAGAAAGATGGAAGGATTATAACTGGAGTCCTTGCCACATCTTATTCAGCTGTTTTAGACCCCTTTTTAATTTGACCTTTAATGTTTTTTACTCCTTCCCTCCTGTTTGTATGTGTTCATTTATATATCACTTAGTTAATTCCTGTATTTGCTTTATAATTTGATCTATTTAAAAAGATGACTTAGTGATGTATATTAGCAGGTCACATTATATGGGATGTATACTGTATGAGCTGGGGACTAGCACCGTGTTCAATTCATACCCAGCAACATGACAGCATGACTTAGACTCATGATGATACTATGTGGTGGGATTTTTGCAGTCAGAGTGTTTCACAGACTCTCAACATGAATATTTTACAATGCTGAGGGTTTTGAATTCCTAAATACATAATTGGTTACATGCATGTAACGTGTATTTTTCTGTTTTGTTGTTATTTCATATTTTACTATTTAAATTGTCTATTTTATTGTTATTTTATATTTTACTATTTCAATTTTGTTTGTCTGTGATTTAATTCATTGAGAGCTACTTAACTGTGTTTCGTTGTTGAAAACAATGACAATAAAGATATATTCTATATGTAAGATATTGTGCACAATGTAGGGTTGTAACTAACAGTAACATAAAAAAACATTGTAGTCACATTTTCTGGCTAAAAGGTATTTTTAGCCTGTTTTTTTCCAGAAGAAGATACTGTATATGTAACAGTTGTTGTGGGTACTCACAGAGGGACCGGTCTCTCCACTGCGACCACGAGGTCCAGGGGGTCCAATGGGTCCTGGCAGACCATTTCCACCATCCTTTCCAGCAGGGCCAACAGGTCCAGGTGGTCCCTACACATATGGAGACGTTGATGTTAAGGACTAAAGACTGCATGTTAAGAAACATATTTCATTAGTCTTTGAATTCAAAGTGAATTCAAAGTTTTCTTTTTATAACAATCAGGTATGTTGGCAGCATTAGCACTCACTCTTTGTCCAGAAGGTCCAGCAGGTCCAGTAGCACCCTGGTCTCCAGCTTGACCCTAAACAGATAATGATTACATTCATACATCAGAGTTTCTGTAGCATTCACCAAGTTAAATGTAAGACTTTTTTAAGACCTTTTTAATACCAGTCTTAAACAAGTCTTAACTTACTTCCCAGCACTATATAACAATCATTCTAATGATATAATTAATGAAATGAATGCAACCTGAATCTGGATAAGTGTCATGAAATGCAGATATCCTGAACACAAAGACAGCTTTCCATTCAGTCGGAATGCTTACCGGAGGTCCGGGCAGACCCTGCAGACCAGTGAAGCCTCTGTGTCCCTTCTGTCCTCGCTCACCGGACTCTCCAACCTCACCCTTGTCACCGCGGGGTCCTTGGGGTCCCTGAGAACAAGTGGACAACAACCTCATTAGGAAAAAATGTTTGGTTTTCTGTTGCTTTAGAAGCCATAGTGTGTTCACCGAACAATATCTTCTTAGAAAAGACAGACTGACCTTTGAGGCTTGATTTCAGTTTTGCATGGATACACTAATTCTGCTTTTTACTTTTGTTGGAACTCAAAACTGTGCATGCAGGTGTGTGTCTGTGTGTTCATGTTTAGAAAGAAACATACAGGCATTCCTCTGGCTCCAGCAGGCCCTGAAGGTCCAGAAGGTCCTTGTGCACCCTGTGAAAGAAAAACAAAAGCAGGCGGTGATGTTACAGCTTCACCTTTTATAAATGATGCTCTTTACTTAACAGAGATAAACAACCTTCTCCCTAGGAAAGACACAGCATCACTGTTTTGATTTTTTTAAAGACAATGTTACTCATGTTGGAGTTACTACTCACAGACTCTCCTCGGTCTCCCTGTTTGCCAGTGGGGCCAACTGGGCCAGCAGCACCAGGCGCGCCCGGAGCTCCAGGAGCACCAACAGGACCAGTGTTACCACGATCACCCTGCAGCACATCAGCACAAAGGTCAGTCATGTCATAAAAGATACGCATGTACTGCTGTCTACCTTTAGTCTGCGCTGTATTAAGATTATTATAATGTTGTAAATGTTAACTTCCTTTGTGTACAGACTTACTGTGTACGAACTCAGATGTATAATGACCATGAAACTAAGATTCTGATTGGGTATTTGAATAAAAAAGACAGTTTCAGATGAACTCTAGCAAATGCATCAGTGTGGGAATCAGGGTATAGTACGATAAATGCATTCCTGTCACTAATGCAATTCAAATTTCAAGTATGATTATAGCATTATCCCTGTCCCGAGTAATAGCATCTTTATAAACTGACTGTTAAGAAACCTTAACCTTAACAGAAAACAGAGGTTTCGACTCAGCGTATCTTATGTAGCGTGATTGTGTTTTTCTCACCTTGATTCCAGTAGCACCATCTCTACCAGGAGGTCCATCAGATCCAGGATTGCCCTGTCAGATGACAATATTAAATGTTAATAGCTTCCACCTCCACCAAGCCAGGTGTCCTATTGAATACTGATCCGCTGCATAATGAACCCTGCTCTGACATAACACATTCATTATTCGGTGTAAATACAATGCAATTGAATACGTGATGCAAATAGCAGTGAATTTTAATCGACTTGGCCTCCAGATCGAAATTCTGCCATTTCAGTCACAGGATGTGAAGAGACTAAATACAATGTGGCAGATGTGAATCCAAAAACACACACATGCTGTGTGTTGCCCACTGTCTGACCTCTCTGCCAGGCTCTCCTGCAGGTCCAGTGAGTCCAGGTGGTCCAACAGGTCCAGGGGGTCCGCGGTCTCCGCTGCCACCAGGAGCTCCCTGCTTCCCGGGCTCACCCTGATAGAAGAGAGGAGAGGAGGACTCAGTATTGCACTTAAACTTAATTAGTTAAATTATAAGACATCACGTATTACCCGGAAATACATCTGTATATGTAACTCATACACTGGTACGTTCACTCACACTTCTGTAACTATATATTTAGTCTAACATCCCAGTGAATCTCTGTTTTTGGAAACACCACAATGAACAGTTGAGGTTAGATATCACCAGGACTCCGATATTCTGAGTTCTCAGATGGAGATGAGGACATGCTTTTTACATTTGTTGAATTCTGTAAAATCAGGAGTGACTCCTGCCGTGAAGACCTGCTAAACTTAACATAACTATAGTCGAACAGGACAGCTTGACAATCTCATGGTGTTAATCCATTTTGCAGGTTTTTCCCACAATGACAACAATGACATTTATGTCAATGTTTATTTTTTGCACATCCAGTCTACATCTTAAAAGCTCAGCTTTTGCTGCACAATTGAAGTCTGAAAACAACCACTCAGATATTGAGTTAGACCAGAAACCAAACCTGGTTGTGTTATACAGTATATAAAAGCAGTATGTTTTTGCAACTGCTTGGACGATTAATTTCTTCATATTTATCTGGAAAGGTTGCACACTGACTCCAAACCACAAATTTATTGAAAAGGACAACATCTCTATTCCAATCAGATGTTCATCGGGTAAAATAAAAATAAAAATTGACACCACACCATTATATACTAATAGGCTGCTCTATAATTTTTATCAAATGCATATAATACTGTATAAAATACAGCATGATTGTGCAACTGCTTGGCCTATTAATCTCCTCATCTTCTCCTTTACTTAAAAAACAGCTTTTGGTCAAATTGGAAGCAAAGACCAATCACAGCTCTGGCAATGGATGGTGTGTTTGTCCAGTCAGGTGTTGTAAAGGTTCATGTTGACGTCTTAATGAAGGAGGAAATAATCAATTATCTAATACACAGCCTATTTGAAATGTATCCATGACCAAGCCAGATGACAGCTAATTGCCAGACTACATTATCCTCACACTTTCTGAAAACTGAATTTATGCATTTGAATGAAAATCATAAAATTTAAGGATAAAGAATATGGCACAAAATATTGCCTCAATCCAGAACTACTGGCATTAGCACAAGCTCAAACTACAGAACGTCTGTAGAATGTATCTGCAGTTCAAACCCTGGGAGACTACAGTTCCCTTCTGCTATTTAAAGCATATTCTCTGCTTGACTCATTCCTGGTGAGTTTTGCCAGCCCCGCTTCTTTCTGGGCATCCCTTGCACGCGTATTGATGAATAATTAATAGAAAAGTCATGCCCACTGAGATGCTGTAAGTCGGGGACATGGTTCATGTCACACATAGAATAGTGTGAGATGTGAGCAGGGGAGCCTTCCTGTTACATGTCATACTGTACATCAAATGGACTCAGTTCACAGGGAGAAACGTCCTGGCTGTTCTCATGTGATGTGACTGTGATCTAATTAGGCCACAGCAGACTGACAGTCCAGAGCCTGTCTGTGTCTTCTTTCTCTAATACTGAGTGACAAAACATTAGGCATTGTGCTCCTAGTGCTGACTCATGAATATGTATTTAGTTGACAGCCTCTTTTGTTATTCAGGGTCAGCAGTTGACAGGACGTTACTCAATAAAGGCAGTAAAAGACTGACATTAGAGGAAGAGTCATAGTACTTAAAACACTTAGTTGATTGACAGACACATAATTGACAACAATTCTGATCATCAATTAATCTTTCATGAAGCACAAAAGTCACATATTTGTGAGTTCCAGTCTCTCAACAGTGAGGACTGACTTCCTTTCTCCATTTTTACTATATTATATTACATTTTTGTGTTGGGCTGCAAGTAACAATTCTTTTAAGTATCAATTAATCTGCCAATTAAAAGACAAGCAAATAGACTTTTTTTCTTTTCTTCAGTTGCAGAATTTCGAGTTACAATCACATAATACAAAGAAAAGCAGAAAATACACACAAATAAGTACGTAGCTGCAACTTGGGTATGACTTAAGTGATAAATTATCAAAATAATTGCTATAATATTCTGTCTTCAGTTGGATCAGTTGGATGCTTGGGTCAATATTTAATTAATTAATTAATTAATTAATTAATTAATATTAAACTAATTGTTTCAGCTCTATTATTGTGAATTTAATTTGTTATATATTTTATTTAAAGATGCCACCTTGGGCTCTGGGAAAGTTTTACGGCCATTTCTCACTATTTTCTGACATCTAAATAAATAGACTAAATAAGTAATCAAAGAAGATCTGGAAAAATCAAGATCTGGAACTGATATATTAGGAGTTTTTATTTTAACATTCAGAGTGGACCTGTGTCTCAGAACTATTTCTAAACTATACAAGGGTCTTCAAGAGTGGGGGTGAACAAAATCCTACATAAAAGAAAAGTTGGAAAGCAAGGGAAACTATGTATTATCATATCATATCATATAATAAAGGAGTGGGAAAACTTAAATAACAGGCAATGGAAATCAACCAACTCAGTGTCATGGAGAATAGATAGCATGGAACAAATTCTAAATAATAGACTGACTTTGTTTTTCAGGTGTTGTACCTGGGTAGGATGCCACAACAGCTTCTTGGCTTTTCTAAAGTGTACACATTTAGAATAATGCTAAATGAATAAAAAAAAAGCCATTGCGAAAAAAGTTGTTAAGTCAAAGACCACCCACATTAGCAAATGTCTGTGATGCATGACATTTTTGTAATGGAAAAAATTACATTTGCTTTGAGACTCAAGACAGACATTTTGATAAATGCTAGAAAGGATGGATTGAGTTTATCAACCCATATAACCCCCTGGTTCTCTGCGACACACAGACTCTCTTCCCTTTTCTGTTTGCCTGTTTGTTTGATTTGGATTGTTTGTTTTGTTCATCAATTAATCAATCAATAGTTAAAATAACTGTAAATTTCAGCCTAAATTTGTACATTAAATAATCTGATAAAACAAACTGTGTTACTTACAGAAGGTCCGGGCAGACCGGGGAAACCTCTCTCACCACGCTGTCCTGGCAGACCCACGATACCGCGCTGACCAGCCAAACCCTGAGGACCTGAAGGACCGAGGGGACCCTGAGAGGGAGAAAAGAGAATGAATTGTTAAAGTAAAAGTTGGTAAATGTTGTAAATGTATCAACAGCCAAATCAAAATGGTTGTGTGATTTTTTAAGCCAATTAGTACACAGTATTTAACACAGGAGGGCAACTGCATCTTAAAGAAATAGTTTAACATATTGGGCAATGCGCTTATTCAATGTGCAAAGCACTCTCATGTCTGTACATTAAGATGAAGCTACAGTCAGCTGCCGGTTAGCTTAGCTTAGCACAAAGGCTGAAAACAGGGGGGAAAAGCTAGCCTGGCTCTATTGGACATAACAAAAATAGCTACCAGCACCTCTATACGTTATCTTATCTTAAGGCTCAGTGATAAACACGTTATATCCTGCTTATCCATATAAAAGCTGAGGAGTAAAAACATAATGCACAGTTATGTGCCAGACTATTTCTTGAACGAGAGCAGCAGTGACTTCCTGGAGTTTTGTCATCACACTGACAGTTGCCAGGTAACCAGCAGAAGCTCCTTGAAGTCACCAAGTATTATCGTTGACATACAGTGCTTATTACAAAAGACTGCAAAGCTAGCCAACTTTATGATTGTGTTTTAGTAAGTTTTCTGTTCTTTCCCTAATTCATTCATTAATACATTCGGATTCTTTACTTGATTTATATCATCCGCTCCACCTGAGATTTTACTACTTCCAATTGCAGCAGGAACACAGATCAACACTGATCTCTCCATCACCTCTCTGACCTCATCCACACCACCACAGTCCACTCTGCCACATGACCTGCACGGCAACAGGGAAAGCTCCCTGAACCCATTTTCACAATAAACACTTGATCCTTTAACTGACAAAGACTTTGATGTGTTGATTCAAGTGGTACAAGATTTCATAAGTACTTTATAGTTGAGAAGAGTATCAATACAGCAGCTATTTTCATTTTTAGTACGCAATCATCTGTGATATGTGTCATTATCTTGACAGGACTGGTCATGCGTTATGACGGGTGTGTGTATGTGTGTGTGTGTGTGTGTGTGTGTGTGTGTAGCACTGAGTGTATGCGAGGTAAAAGTCTGGGGTCCTGTCATTAGTCTGTCACTGGGCTTGTGCTGCCCTGGGCTGTCATTTTATGTCTTGGTCTTCTATTACATTCAGTGATGGACACTGACAGCTCTGTGTATTAATGGAGAGTGTGCTTGCCTACTGTCCATAAAACTGGTTATTTGGGCTGACAGAGCTACGTACAAGTCGACAGAAATGTAGAAAACAAACAAACAATTTTTTTCTGTCTATAATGCACATCTGTGTTCACCTTGAGGGTGTTCAAGGAGATGTGTAGAGACTCGCTAAATATGTGGGTGCTGGAGAGATTGGAGTCGTATTTCAAGCATCACAAGGCAATTAAGTTACAAATTATGTAAAATTATCTAGTGTTTTACAGAGGAATATAATTAAAGTATGACAGACTTACAGGGGGACCATCCTCTCCAGCATCTCCCTTCTCTCCAGGAGCCCCAGCAGCACCACGAAGCCCAGCGTCACCCTGTCTGCCTGGGGGTCCACCATCTCCCCTCACACCCTTGGGTCCATCTTTACCGGAAGGCCCGGCTGGACCAGCAGGTCCAGGATTACCCTAGAACACATGAGGAGGATGACTTAACATACACAAAATGAAATGACATGCATGAAATAACATTACATTGTCATACCCGTCAATTCTATACATGCACACATTATGTTTACAGAGCCGGCAGGATTGTTGAAACACAGATGTTAGGTTTCTGTTATTTTAATGAGCCCCTTGGCATCTGTGCACCTTTCAATTACTTTTAAAAACACATGTCTCTTTTAGCAGGCTTACAGGATAACACTTGTTTTTCACAATATGTTGCACCTCCTTTTAGCAAGTCTGTAAAAATATTCTGATCAAACTACAACAACTCCCACTGTGTCAGACATACGGCTTTGGTGGTGCGAAGCTGCTGAAACTGCAAGAACATTTTGAAAATATTCCTGTATCTGTTCTGCTGTACCTTGTATGTAACAGTCAAACAATCAATGAAAAAAAGAAAATATGTATTAATATCAGCATGCCATATATATTAATCTATTGTATGTAGTATGGACCCAGCCAAGTGGGTGAAGGTGGTTGGGTGTAGTGGTAAACTTACATTGGGACCAGGGGGTCCAACTCGGCCGGCAGCTCCAGGGAAACCAGTCGCACCCTGAAAGAGGAAGCTTATGTCAGACAAAGCCAGAAATAATCTTAGAAAACGTGCTGCTGTTAGACTAAAGTAAAACACTGCTAAAGATAAAGATCATTTAAAAAGGTCACTTACAGGAGGTCCCTGAGCACCACGAGCACCTTTAGGTCCAAAAACACCGGTAGGACCCTGGAACAGAAAACATACTGCACATTACTGTCTGATGATTTTATTTTTAATAAAGAACTCATCTAAAACACTTTCAGTTGCTTTGAAATGTTGTTTGCATCGGTGTAGTTCAGTGGAGGCTTTGTCTGCCTCAACTACTCTTATTCTGCCTGTGGTGTGGCAGAATCAGTGACAAAGACGGCTTTCATTCTGACTTGTTGAAAAAAAAAAGAGCAATTTGTATGCCAATTTGAGCATAGATAACATTTTTCTCTTCTCATAAAAGAGACAGATATAAAAAAGACACACACAAAAAAATCTGTCTGCCTTGCTGTGTAAAATGGTTTTGATTGTTAAAAATAAAACTTCACTAAGCTGCAGACATCTATAGCTTTGGTATAACCCCTCATTTTTTAGGGCTTAGGCAAAGTCCAAAACACCCACTGCAGGTCCAGGGGCACCAGAGGGTCCTTGGGGTCCAGGGGCACCAGCGTCACCCTTCTGTCCAGATTCTCCCTGCTCTCCCTTGATTCCTGGTTGACCATCAGAACCCTGAAATAAAAAGACAGAAACAGTTTAATGAATGAAATATGCCAGCCATTAACACAACAAATGTTTATATTTGTTTAAAATTGAGGGTGATGCTTCTTGATTCCCTAAAATAAATTTGGTTAAAGGGCCACTCCACTGATTTAACACATAAAGGTCAGTTTACTAGTCATGGTTAGTACTAGTCAGCCTGACAAAACAATTATATAATGTCTTTTGTGGTTCTGGAAAGATGCAGTTGCATTATGGGATATGTACAGTAGGATCCAGTGTTTTTAAAGCTTGACCTAAACTAAGAACTAAAAGTCAGGATATCTTATTCTCTGCTGTTTTTTTTAAATTGTTCAAATGTGCCTCTTTCATGCCTCCCAACGTTGTGGAAGTACAATAGTAAGTGACTGGAGTAGCCCTTTAAGACGGAGAATACATATAAAAATGTTTGCTTTGAAACCCCAATCAAATCAGTACCAATAAGAAGCCAAGACAAATTACAACACTTAACTTTACTCTACACTTAAGATTTGAACTATAATATGGATTTAAAGTAAGACTATGTAACTTTTTAACGAAGAAATAACATTATTTTTCTTATAAATAAAAGTTGAATTCATGAGCAATAAAACACACTCATGCTTAATTTGTTACTCAGGGTTTGGCTGATAAGGTCATCCTTGGTCTGGTGTGACCAGTGGCTAATGTTAGCAAACTTTAAACAGATAAAGTTACATAACTGCTACTACTGAGTCACTTCACTGACGTTATGACTCTTCTTTACTAGTGCTACTGTTGCGCTACATTTTAGCATTTACTATTATTGTGTGTCACTTGTGGCCACAGTGGCTGGTGTTTAACAAAGGTTACATAGACTTTTTTTTAAAGTAGTAGCTATTTACTGTAGAGGAAATATAGTCATAAACTGCAGTATAAGATGAGTTTTCTTTCATTTTTCTTCTTTTTGTCATGATTTCTCTTTCACACAAAATGTGATTGCGAATTCTTCAAAAGCAATTAAAGTCTAGAAGTGTGTCAAAATATTTGAGGCTGATGTTTCATGCAGCACCCATGGCTGTTTTTAGTCTAGTTTTTATTTATTTGTTTGTGGTGATAGGCTGGGATGGTGAGCTGTGAACCATAAAGGATTTAAACACCTTGTAGTGTAATTCATCCTGACAAAAAAATCAACAATTAATCATAGTGTAACCTAGAGAAAAGAAAAAGTATGATAAAGTGTGTTGTCACAAAAGTACTGATGAAAATTCATTTGGAAGGATGTGGCCTATTAAAAGCATGTATTTGATTTCTGCCTGGAGTCTTTCAGAGGAACTAAATGGATAAGTGATACAATGACGTCACGGCAGACTGTCTACACACTAACTTCTCTCCAAAGAATAATACACTGAGGTAGATAAGACATTATGTCAAGATACAACAGAGGCCTAAAAGGGAAAGACAATTTGATATCCAACTTTGTCCAGATAATACTAATAGGCAGGAGGTTTGAAAAAAGAAAAGCTGTGATTGAGGTTGGTGCCTGTCATCTCTCAGCCCATGACTCTTTTGATGAAAGAAAACAATCAATTAAAGCTGCAGTCTCATTTTCCAGGTAACAAAACACGAGGGGAGGTTTTGTATCCGTTTTTTAAAATCTAGAGAATAAAAGAACCACATTACAACTTTATTTGATTATTATCAAGGAGTTGAGGTTATCTGTTGTGTATATGTATTTATTTGCAATACTGGGGGAGTTAATAATGCCTGCTTTGTGTTACTAGTTTTTAAAGTGCGCACCCCTTTGTATTTTTAGGTTTAATTTATGTAAATGTATTTTGGATTCTAACTGGATTTACACTACATCCACTACGTGTTATGTAGCCATATTTAAAAAGCCAAGCTGTTGGTTTGATGCTATTTCTTATTTATATATTTCTGTCCTTTACATAGCATAAACTAAAAGGCCACAAAAAGGTGAGATAGTTGACAATTTATGCTTTGTAAATTTACTTTAACTCAGAATTATTATAAGCATGTGTGACTGGATAGAAAATCTACAAAGACCACTACAGTATACCTTTAAAAAAAAACATATTATCCTTGCTTGCATGTACAGACCAAGAACAAGACTACAAGGCCATGGACTACATGTCCCTGACATGTAGTCCATGGCCCTGGAGTCATGCTCTTCAGACCTCTGCAGAGCTAAGTGCTGGTCAGTGTTGTTATTACTTACAGGGGGTCCAGCAAATCCAGCAGGCCCAGGAGGTCCAGTCTCACCCCTGTCACCCTGAAAGAGGAAGGAAGAGAGGCAATAAACACTCAGAGGTTAGTTCAGGCTGCAATGCTGACAGAATGTGAGCGAAATGGGTGACCTGTTAAAAACTTTCACATAGACAACTACTATTTCATACTTGTCATCTTCATTCTTACAGAACCATTGGCTATATAAATCTCAGAAAAAATCCTCCTTCATGCTTTATTTATGGAGACAATGGCATCCTGTTTTAGGAATGAATTGATACTGGTTAAAGGTGTCACTTACAGGAGCACCGCGGGTACCAGGAGCACCAGAAGGACCGGCAGGACCAGATTCACCCTGAAAGAGAACACATCACACATCAACAACACATTCAGATAGATGTGCTGTCAAACACAGTTGGATATGCAACAATAATTTAAAATCATATAATTTAAAACCAAGACATTTAACTTAACTTTAATAGAAAACACTATAAGAAAGTATTACAGTGCTAACTTGCCAATAACTATGTAATAATAAAAATGATATGACACTTACCTTCTCGCCGTTGGGACCACCAGGACCAGGGGGACCAATGGGACCAGTGAGACCCTGCGACAGCAAACAGCAAAAGGGTGTAAAGACTTGCTTGAACGTTTGGCACATTTAGTTTTGAAAATCGGCCCTCAAAACAATTAATACACGGAGATTTAAACTTTTTTTTTAAGATTTAAAGGAATGAACATTTATGATGCAATACATGGGTGGAGCTACTGCCACACTGACAAATTATGGTTGATCACAATGCCAGTCACTTACTCTACCGCCGTCTTTGCCGGGAGCACCTTCAGGTCCTTTCTCTCCAAGGTCACCCTATGGGAATATAAATACAAGTCAGTCACCTGACAGGGGTATAGGCCAACAACTTAGAATCAAGTAGAGAAAATGTTATTTATTAAATTTAGGGCTGGGCAATATATCAATAGTATATCGATATTGATATATGAGGCTAGATATCGTCTTAAACTTTGGATATTGTAATATCGTGATATGATACAAGCGTTGTTTTCTCCTGGTTTTAAAGGCTGCATTACAGTGAATTGATGTCATTTTCTGAAATTACCAGACTGTTCTAGCTGTTCTATTATTTGCCTTTACCCACTTAGTCATTATGTCCACATTACTGATGATTATTTATCAAAAATCTTAATGTGTTAATATTTTGTGAAAGCACCAATAGTCAACACTACGATATCACCGCAATTTCGATCTCGAGGTATTTGGTCAAGAATATCAGGATTTGATTTTCTCCATGTCGCCCAGCCCTAATTAAATGTATAAATATTCAGTCATTAACACTTTGATCCCATCATGACTTACTCTGTCTCCTTTGGGTCCAGGAATGCCAGAAGCTCCTCTCTCTCCGGGCATACCCTGCAGGCCGGGGGGTCCCTGAGCTCCACCAGTACCAGCAGGTCCAATGGCTCCCTATTATGGAGCAGAAATAAATGAAGAGGATGTAATGCAAAGACAGCAGACAGAAAAGGTGCTTCGGAATAACTGTGTGTAAGCACCTGCTACGGATGTCTGAGGGTGCCATACTGTTAATATATGAGTGAAAAACATAAAAATAATGCTATCACAGAGTGAGAAGGCTTCTATTTATTCAACAAAAGAGACACATGGCCATCTTTGTTTAGGCATGCTCTGTTTATGATTACCAGAGGATTTAAAGAATATGATTAACCTGACACAGGTTGTTCAGTTGCTGGATTAAAATAAACTTTTACCAATTTTGCTGACCAAATCTTATTAATTAAAATGTAGAAAAAACAATCAACTAATTAATCAAACAATGTTCAGATCTGAAATCACACATGTTGCCTTTTGATTTGTCATTTCATTCTGTGTTTTAAGTAGAGATGTGAGATTATCATAACAAAAACTCTATTCCACATATCAAAGAAAAAAAAAGGAGGGAAATGCATGCTTTGATTTTTTTTAAGTGGCTCCAGGTCCTTAGTCCAGGCTCACACATCCTCCATGTTGGCTGTGAATACATTGCAACAAATCGTGCTGCATCTTTCTCAGAGTCGAGCTTCACAAACTGCCTGCTCGTCCCTCCTCCATCGCCATCCCCAACACGTCAGTTCTATAATCCTCTCTATCCGCTCCTGTCTGACCTTAAGGGAAGAAACCCTATGAACTGGGATTAAAATCTGACCAGATAACAAACCAAAAGTGAGAATTGCAGCCGCTGTGAGCTCTGCCCAGAGTGTAATTGTGTCGATTTACTGCAGTGATTGGAATTTGTTGATGGCTGATAAGCAAGTGACTATCTTGCTTGACTGGAAATACGCTGAGCTACCAATTGTTTAACAATGTAGAAAAGATCTTATTTCTCTTTAAAATAATCATGTTTTATGGATTCACTAAATTTAGTATTTTAAGGCAGAGTTTTAAATCGTGCAGATTCTTATTACAGTAATAATGCAGTCTTCCACCTCGCCTGAAATGAATAATATAATAACAGGTTTATATATATGTATATGTATATATATATATATATATATATATATATATATATATATATATATATATATATATATACATATATATGTGACTAGGTATATGCTGTATATAGGTATATACAGTATATATACTAGGTGTATACTGTATGTTCACATATATGCTTAATATTTGTCCTTAATAAAAAAAATGACTGCATTTGTATGCCTTTATTGTGGATTTGAACAGTAGAGAGATGACAGGAAATAAGGGGCGAGAGATGTGGAGTGACATGCTGCGAAGGTCCCCAACCAGAATCGAACCAGGGAACGTTTAAATTCATGGTCAGGGCTCTAAAAGAAAGCCACAAATTGTATAATATCCACTGGTTGTGAGCAGTTCAACTTAAGAGTGATTCTTGCTTTATTTGAATAACTACTTGAGTCCTGAAAACAAAAAAAATAGAGGCTAGTCTGAAAGAATAAGCAAAACTTTGTGTAGCAGAAAGATCTTTTTCTGCTTTCCACTCCTGTGTCATCTTCAGCCTCAGACACCCCAAAAGGAATGCACTTTTCTAAAACATGACGTTTACCTTTAGGAAAACTGAGCAGAGGTGCTATTTCATACAGCAAACACCATATAGACAATATAGTCATCTACTTACTAAAAATCATAAAACAAAATATGTCAGGATCTGGGGGGCTTACCACCTCATTTTTGGGGGAAAACACTGAATGTAGCTCAACTCATCTCAGTAAACACTTGAGGCTATTATTATTTAATCACATGCTCACATCGTGTTGCTGCTGCAGCTGCATGTGATAAGAATGAATCAGAAAACTGGTGGTAGTAGAATATTTGCCAGTGGTGTGAGTGCACCTTAGGCGGTAACGTTTCATAATTTCCGTCTCTTCCTGGTTTTAGACCAAATGCTGGACTCACCTTGGGTCCGTCAGTTCCAGGAGTTCCAGGCAGACCTCGGGGTCCCTGCAGACCCTGAGGGCCGGCAGCTCCTCTCTCTCCGGGGAAACCACGCTCTCCCTGAACGGCAACACAGCGACAATCAGCGGCATGTCTGATAATCAGTCAGTCAAACAAACAGTAGCGACGTTAAATACAGACTGACAACTTACTCTGGGTCCAGTAGCACCAGCAGCTCCACCCTCTCCAGGAACACCCTTAAAGGAGGAAAGGAGAAATTCATGGAAAAGATATGCAGGATCAGTCATCTTTGTTTGAAAAGAGGAAATACTGCTACTAGTAATACTACTACTGATAGATTTAGCTATAGAGTAAATTGGGTTACAGCAGTGGTAATTCAAAATGATAAGTGAGAGCTAGATATTTACAGAATGTATTATGTTTAAAAACATATATTAAAGAGAACATGGACCTGCTTATAACATCTCAATGCTACATTTTTCCATTAACAGTGATGCAGAAATTATCTTAATATGATTGTGGAAATAATAAACCTGCTCCTTTACAGCAATGCCCTGTTAACAGTTTAGTAGAAAGATATTAACACTGTCAGGGATGCAAGTGAAGGAACTTGGATAACAGCATCCACCAAAATGACATTTAGAATATCTTCTCTTCAAGCCTATGACCCAACAATGCTGGTATTACCACTGAGTTTATGAGCTATATTTCACCAATAGAGGGTACTGACCTGGTCTCCAGGCTTGCCTCCCTCACCAGGGGGGCCGGGAGGTCCAGGCAGACCCTGAGCATAGAAGATAACGAAACAGATGTAAGCAAAAACAAACACTCTGAACAAACAAGTCAGAAATGAACAAAAATCGTAACAAATTCATGTACAGCAATAAATCAGCACATGTCGGTTAACAGAATATTGATGTAGCGAGAAAATGTTGATTTTAGTACACTTACAGCCATAATTAGAGAAACAGCTGCATTCACACATAAACTTTTAAATTTCAGGTAAAGGTTTGAGCAGATAGACTTACCTGGAAACCTGAGGGACCAGGCTGTCCTTGCTCTCCTCTCTCTCCAGCAGAGCCCTAAACAGATTATTCATAATCCATAATCACGAACAATTTCTACCATAAGATTTTGATGTTGATGATGGTGGGAGCAGTTTGCTAAATTTGCCATTTATGTATCTCTAATATCAGTACACAACACCGGAATAATTTAGGGATTTCTTTTACAAATGATGATAAACAAGCTTTCATTTGTTTAGCGGAATGAAAGACAAACTAAACGAGCTGAAAGTATTTGATTCATTTATTTTTTACAATGTCCAGACATTTGTGTCAAGGACTTTTCTTTTTCCCCAGACAGAGCTATCGAGGAGGCAGTCTGGGAAATTGAGATACAGAAGGTTCTAAGTGCAGATTGAGTAAAAGGAGGAAGATAATATCAGTGTTGAAGCTATATGGAGTGGGAGGGGGGGAGAAAGAGATACATACGGCGGGGCCGGGGGGTCCAGCAGCACCGGTTTCTCCATCTTTTCCAGGCAGACCCTGAGGAGTGGAAGGAAGAGAGGGAGGAGGGGAAGGAGGGAGGGAGGAAGGGGGGAGATGCAGGAAGGGGGCAAACAAATAGATAGATTTTAACAGTTAGGCCAAAGGTGATGTTATTAAGTAGGTAGACCTCTGATAGCTATAACTGAGCTTTTCAACATGCTTCTCATGTGGAAGCTGAACTGCAGAAATAGTAGCCAGAGAATACAAAACAACCTACTGCAAAAAGGTTACATTTAATCTATGGATTAACATTATAATAATCATGAACATTAGGGGCGTTCAAATTAATCATTGCATCGATGCATCGCGATGCGGACCTGGGCGATTCTGCATCGATTCAGTGACAGACCATAATCTATCATTGCCTACTGATGTTACTTGTTGATTTTCCGCTCACTGCTTTTTTGTTTCTGCCTTTTGTCTGTTGTCTGCTGTGTTCGGACTCTGCTACATTCAGGAAGTGTCTTTTTTAAGAGCAATAAAAAGGGGAGTTCATATAAATATGACTGCTTGAATTTGTTGATAAAAACCATGTGTAGCAATATATAATAATATTAAGGAAGTGTTGCATCGTGATATCGAATATATAATATCAAATTGTTGACGGGACAATCATAATCGAATTGAATCATGAGACCAGTGAAGATTCACACCCCTAATGAACATTCAGAGTCTGAAAACTAGTCTTAAACTAGAGTCTATGCTATTACTTCAATTTCTCTAGTTTTTAAATAGTGTTTTCTTACTTTTGTGTATTCCAAAACAGAAATGTTTTATGTTATCTACCTGATTTGATTCATGATTTATATGAATATGTATCATCTGTCAATAAGATCTTCAGTTATATCAGCTGAATGTTTTTTTTTGTATTTTGAAACGACAGTACATCAGAAAAGGTGAATGACTTACTCTCAGACCAGGAGCTCCACCCAGTCCTTTCTCTCCCGACTTGCCAGGCTCACCCTAATCACAAGAGAAACAAAATGCGGCAGTTAGTCACAGAGCCGCTGCTGATTTTCTTGGTCCTGCATCTATTTTGAGAGGAGAGAGGGTGAAGGTGATGGTACACATCAAATGGCATCAATTTGTTCAGCAGTACTCCAGGTGTTGTTGAATGTGTGGAGTTTCTATTCTTGATTCAGGGATTTTTTTTTTTTTTTTTTTTTTTAAATAGGACAAATAAAACACAACAAAAGTTATATTGGCCCAAAATCTATTATGTTGAAACAGGTGGGCATCTGTTACTCTATAGATAACACCTTTATATTGGTTACGCATTCACAATTTATACTTTGTATGTACATTAATTACTCACAGTTGCTCCCTTGGGTCCGGGGAATCCCATGACACCAGGCTGTCCACGGGCTCCCTGTGGGCCGGGGGGGCCTGGGCGACCGTCCTCACCAGAAGCTCCCTGGTCAAGTAAAGTCATGTTAATTTATTTAAAGAGCACATTTACTACAAATAATGACCTACATGCTTTATGGAGAACAACTAAACAATCTAAGTAGTATACAGTATAAGCAATCAAGTGGCCATGACAACATCTGTGAAAAGTAAAAAGCTGTTGTATAAAGATGAGTCTGATAATAAGCGGTAAGGGCCAGACATGGAAATGCAAAATCACACATGGATTTAGATTGGGGAAGTGGAATGGAGAGGAGTAATTGGGTGTAGACGTTTGGAGTTGGGTCGAGCAGAGAACGGTCCAGCATGCAACATTTACTCAATTTGTATGTATTTGGATGTATCTGATGTCTTTCATGTTGTCATGTTGTGGTGTGTAATGTTTTCATGTACCATATTTATGTGAGGCTCTGTATAGACTAGTCACTCTAAAAAAACAAGACAGTTGAGCTTTTTTGAAACATAAATTGGTATAGGGTACGAGTCCGGTGGATAACGGGTGGATAAATCTCCTGCAATTAAATTTGATGAAGCCACTTATGTGTCATTATGTGATGAGAGCACATTTTTTTAAATTACAAATGTCTCCCTGTTTGTTCTGCAAGTTGTATGAAAAAAAAAACATACAGCCGTAATACTGAGTGAAGATACACGCTGTGTGATTATTTTTTATTGATTTACAAAGACACAACAACAGCATTACAAAACGAAAAAGCGCACTTACAGAAGGTCCAACTTTGCCTTGAGGACCAGCATCACCAGGGCGTCCAGTCAGGCCCTGTCAGAGAAGGAGAATAGAAACGCAGACACATCCACATGAGTCATCAGACACCTCTAGGCAGGGACATGCTAAAGAAAAGTGGGAACATATGGTGGGAAACAAAATTTACACCTCTGATTGGCCCGGTGTGCAAGCAACAGTTTAACGCCTACTGATAGAAATGTAGAGCATAAAGGAAAGCATGTTTGAGGTTCCTGATGTTAATGGACTCGGTTCACTACAGGTACGAACTTCCTCTGCAATGATTGAACGCAAATATTATCAACCACTTGTGTTGCTGTTGGGAAATTAAATCACTCCAGGGAAAAGCACAGATGCTGTCTAGTTGAAACCATTCATGACTGTTTTCTTAGGCTTATCTCAGCTTGGGTTTAAAGGGGAACTCCACTCAACTATTGGGGAGTTCTACTGTATATATGAAAACAGTTGCATAAAGCCTTTTGTGGCTCCAGACGGAGCTGGCCACAGTCTGATAATTGACTCATATACCACTTAAATCAGTATCGGTTAGGTCTGAAAACTACAAATTATTATATGAGATGAGAGAAGTGTGGAGTTCGAAAGAAGTGAGTTTATCAGACCTCTGTAGCCTGCTCCTCACCTCTGCTGGCGGTTAGCAGCTCGAGGCTACATTAGCCACTACTAACATAACACACCTGAATCTTCGACCGAGTTGTCGGTGGTCGGGTTGCATTGTGTGTAATGTAGGCGCCCAGTTTGACAAGGAAGAAAAATGTGTTGGATAAAAAAAGACAATATCTCTGGTTCATCACTTTTTTTTTTTTTTTTTTTAAACTGTCCATCTTGAATCCAACAATGTTATGGCGCAATGCTAAATGAGTGGAGTCCTCTTTTAACAGAGAGCCAGTGCTGCAAACTGGAACTTGAAAGATGAAAGTGTATATCAGGCAAGTAGAATTTAATGTAAAAATACAGTCAGTTGCATTGTCGCAAATGTAGGGTTCAACCAGTGTTTTTTTGAACATGGGACTAAAACTCCGGATATCTTGGCCTCTGCTGATTCAATTCTGACTCTTTCTCTGGTTGTACAGGACAGCAATGGTATGGTCAGCTGAGAGTTAAAATACAGTTAGGATTGGCCCAGATCTTCAGCTAGATAATACTTATTACTAGTATTAATCATACTTGTCATATATTACCACAGAATGGATGACACCTGACATTGTATGTAGCCTATTGTATTGACACTGACCAGTATAATAACCACAAAACCAACAAAGCCACAATGTGTATTTAACATGCAAAGATACATTGGAATCCATCTAAAATTTGTTTATTATTTCCGTATTTTTGCATGTTTTCAAGCACATTTCTGCAGCTCATCAACATCTAGATCTGTGGTACTACAAGTAAGGGAGGTGCTTACTCTGGCACCGGGCAGACCAGACTCTCCAGGACGGCCAGGGTCACCGTTGGCACCCTTGGGACCACTGGCACCAGCAGGTCCACGCTCACCAGGGGCTCCCTGTGTTAGGAGAGAGAGAGAGAGAGAGAGAGAGAGAGAGAGAGAGAGAGAGAGAGAGAGAGAGAGAGAGAGAGAGAGAGAGAGAGAGAGAGAGGGAGAGCGAAAGAGGGAGAGAGAGAGAATAAAACAGGGGTTGGTCACTCAGTCAGTCAGTCACAAAGGAGGCGACTCTTTCAATTCTCAAACCCCAGAGGAAATAAGTTTCCCTTTTAACAGTGCGAAGGAGTTTCATTGACCTGCTGGAAATGAGAAGATTAAAGTCTGACAGATTAATTTGGGTCGAAATGAAATTGTGTGGGGAAGATAATGTTAGATGAATTGTTGGCTTTGAGGATATGGGACATATAGGTCACTAGTGCATGATGGGGTTCTGAGCTATGCCTCCATCTTGTGGCCATGTGGTGGAGTTACAGTACATGTGTCACTGCTGCCTGTACGTGATTTTCAGATGCATTGATGAAGAAACAGGGGTGCTGATGAATTTTATTCTTTGCTCTTCACTGAAAATGCGATGTATTATGCACTTCATTAACTAAGGGGTGTTAGTAAGGGGGGTTAGTAAGGCTGCTGATCTGAGTATAGCGTGAACCTTGAAGAGGCACTCCAATTATTACGTGACTCATCGACACATAATATCAAAACTTTGTGCAGTTTTGTTTGATTTAAGATTTATTATGAGTTAATGTGGTGGAAAATGATCTTTCAGAGATCATCGGGGACAACAGAGACAATAAAAATGCTCAGTGAAATCTTTTGCCAAAGTCATGTTATGTGCTTTACCCACCGGCATCTTTGTTTGCCTTTACCACAGTGTGGTCAGATACGGCTAATGACTCTTGCTTTTTAACTCAGTTTTATGCCTTTAAATGCTAAATATATATGTAAATAGATCAATTAAATTTGCAGCTATAAATCCATTGTTCTATTTCTCTAAGTGAATATGCCTCTGAAAGCCTTTTTTTCTTAACCTCTTGGGGGAATTTATATATGCTGTATATACTTATAGCTATAACTTGCATAAATCACAATTGCTAGATTTCTAGGTCTTTGAGAAATGCTTGTATGAATTTGAAAAATGTCTTTTAAAATATTTTCTGCACACTATTTCACAATGTTTTGTCAACTTGTTGTCTCACCAGGTATTTTATCAACATATTTATACATGTATAATCCTAACATATACTAAATTATTTTGGTCTTTTAACAACTAATACCAGATATTTGCTAAAATAATATGATCTTATATAGTTTATGTTGTATTGTCACTACTCATTGTTTTTTAAAGGTGTCTTAAGGTGGAAATATTAAAGACATTTTGCCCAGCTTGTGTTAAATTGGTGGGTTTGTCACGTGCACAGGATCATCTGCAACTGACAAAAGAAAAGTCCTGCCCTATTCGGCAGAGGCTCACCACCCATAGAGCCTTAAAGTTGTGTGAAAGTGGATTAATTTTCTGGCAAGAAGGAGAACTACAGTAATGTATACAGGCCAGTTTGAAGCCCAACGAGTGCTGACTCCTTGCTCTCTTTAAGATGGATTTTTAAGTTGTGATGACACTACAGTCCACTACAGTAATAGAATAGTGAGAGCCTTATCTTTTCCATGGCTGTATTTAAAGTGTACTGAGTGAAATTGAATTACAGTTTATGGTGATGTGATTTTTAAGCAGTTTGAGTCCGACAGTATGCGACAATTTTGTTATTTAGGTGACTGAGAAATGTTATTTTGTAACTGCAACAGTCAAAAACAAATAGAAAACCAATAAGAATATAGGACAAAGTCATTGTCAACAGCAATTTCCAAATGCAATATGCAGGAGATGGAATATGTTAATTGTCAGTTTCACAGATTTACATCCGTGACTATTGACGCATCAGCTGCATAAATGTCCTTATCTCTTCCTTCCTCTGCCAGGTCTGTTTCCTCTAAATGCAACCATGTGTATTTTCTCTTTCAGAGCAGATGCTCTGTTTCAACAGAAATAATAAAGAGATCTCTCCAGAAACTGATATTCACCTTGGGACCAGCCAGACCGTCTTGACCAGGGAAACCACGGTTACCGGGGGCTCCCTACACAGAACACACAAAACCAGAGTCAGGGTTATAATTATAACAACAAAATCTAAGTCAATGAATCTCACTGTGGTTCTTAAACAGGTTCCCAGGTGGTGACCAACAAAATAAGATTTAATTTCATTAAAATTGGATTGAAATTGTCATTAAACAGTTTCCCTCTCACCAATATTATCTCCAAATGTGCAATATGCACACCCTTGCAATTAACACTGATTCAACAGCGACAAAAAAGCCATTATGTGTGTATATTAAGAAATCTATGACATGGAAATATCTGACAACCTTTGATCTACAAATCTACACAGGAGGACACCATTTATTCTGTTATTGATTGAGTGTTGCCAAGCAGCATATATTTACTTAAGCTATAAAATGTTTTCAATCAGATAGATGGTACTCACTCTCTCTCCAGGAGGTCCAAGTGGTCCAGCAGCACCAGCCTCACCCCTGGGTCCTCTCTTGCCTTCTTCTCCTTGTGGGCCATGAGCTCCCTGAACACCAGGCGGTCCCTGGAAAACACAACCACAACAGACCACGTTATCACAGGAAGACAGAAAGACTGAATGTTGGGTCCGTTCAGATCATTTCATTTGAAGCATTTATAATCTGCTAATTTCAAATGTACTTGATTTTAGAAGTGTGTTACCCACACTTATTATTTGACTAGATACTGTGTCTACAATAGATTTCAATGTTTAGATGCCGTTGACTAGGTGAACAATCAGGGAATACAAGTAAGTAAAACAAAACAAAACTCACAATTTCTCCTTTGGGTCCAGCCTCTCCCTTGAACCCTGGGATACCTGGGTCTCCCTAAACAATAATGGATAGAGAGAGAGAGAGAGAGAGAGAGAGCGAGAGAGCGAGAGAGCGAGAGAGAGAGAGAGAGAGAGAGAGAGAGAGAGGGTTGGTCATCTTTTCTGTGCCATGTTATTATTTGGAATATACTGTACATTGAGCAGCAAATATAAATTGCAAACCCGGAATAACACACAACTCCAATGAATCTCTGGTTAGTGAATGGTTCACTGAGTACATACAGATGTTCCTTTGGGCCCAAGAGGTCCAGTTGCTCCTTGAGGCCCGGGAGGCCCACGAGGTCCAGGGAAACCAGGAGCACCAGCGATACCAGGAGCACCCTACAGAGGAAGAGACATGACGTCAGTCAACTGATTGAACACTCAACCACCATAAATCACCACTGATTTTACTGTGAGCATAATAACATGTCAGTGTAACGTTCATAGTGAATTCTCCTTTGCTCGGTGTAAATAAGAAGACACTGTCCCATTGTTAGTGAATTGGTAGAAATTCTGCACTATAAAAGCATCAGTGACAACTGTCAAACTGACTGACTTGTGCAGTGAAGACGAGTCTCATCTCACGTTTTCAAGATACGACAGAAAGCTCAAAGTGAGTTTGTGTTGTTTATGGAACAAATATAATTAGAACGCCTCTGATTTTGGCTGTGCGTTGATGATGTGCCGAACCAGTTGTAAGTCTGTGGAGTCTGTAGTTTGGTGATCTGAAACGTACTGCATTTTCATTTACAATGCAATATTACTTGCCTTCTGTCTTGTAAAAGCAAATATATCAGACATGCAACTTATGCATACTAGATGAGTTCTGAAAATACACAGTAAGTGGTTGTCAGTTTGAAATACAGACAAATAAGAGTTTTAAACTTACAGCTGATCCTTTGGCTCCAGGGATACCATCAGTACCAGGGTTTCCCTGTAGAGAAAAAGACACAAAGCAAGTCAAAACACTGCAATAATCATAACTGGCCCTGATTCAGTTACTATTCTGGGAGAGATTGGTCTAATCTCCAATGTTAGAATATGTTGTCATTAACAGCCTTTCTACAGCTCAGCTCTCTCAGTGGATTAAAAAGTATCTATCACCTGGGAAAAAAGAAAATATTTGAGTTGCACTGCCTCAAAATACTGTGTATCATAAAATGTAGATGACAACAGGTATTTCCTGTTAGGCAATGCTTTGCTATAGTAAATACACTATGTTTTTCCTTTGAAATAGGTGTTTATAGCATCGCTTACAGAAGCGCCAGAAGGTCCGGGTGATCCAGGAGTGCCAGACTCTCCACGGGGTCCCTGAGCACCCTCAGGTCCACGAGCACCAGTGGGACCAGCTTCCCCCTGGTTAGCAAAAGAGAAGAAAGAAGAGATGACATTAAATATATATGTAATATGTAAAAACAAATATGTAAGTAAAGACCTTGGGATATGATTGATCATTTTAAAATCACAAAGTATGAAAGAGGGTACTTAACATATGTGTAACATTAGCTGCAATGGTGCAGAGTCAGAAGAGTGTAAATAGCATAAAATAGGAAAAAAGTTCCTAAGATCTAGGATCTACCTTATAACGGGACAAGACATAAATAACACAGATAATCTGAACAGACAGATGTGAATATTACAGTATATATATATATATATATATATATATATATTGTAAATATGTAAAGAGCAGCCCAAGAATAACAATCTTGAACTGATAAATGGAGTGTAATACTAAACCAGGAAGTGAGATATCAATTTTGCTAGGCAACAAATGATACAGAAAGATGACAGATGATTGAAACACACAATCTAATGTGGAGAGTAACTAAGTAATTACTCAAGTACAGTACCTTAATACAATTCTGAGGTAAATGTACTTGAGTATTTAAATTGTATTCCACATTACACTGATACTACACTAAGTTACATTTATCTGAGAGATGCAGTTACTTTGCAGATAAATATTTCCACATGTTTATAGTATATAAATTGAGTAAAATTAGCTCTACTGCAGTTGACTAACGTTACAATATTAAAATGGTGCTTCCATGTTAATGCATCAATAATTCAATATTAAATAAACATGTAGAGCCCACTTTGGCTGTAACGTTATAGTAAGTAGGCTACGATTTTGCTTATAATACATACTTTTACTAGCCTGGAAATCCAGACCCAAATCCAAAAGATTAAGGGTCTGGCAATGAGTAATGAAAATGGTCCAACTCGAGGGGCGGCACCAAGCATGCATTTGAAAATCTCACTGCATGCCTTTGGATAACGCTACGACCAATCACAACAATACACGTGGTGACGTATCCAGAGCCCCATACGCTTAGCTACCAGCGGAGCTAACTGGTAGATTAAACTGTCATCATCTGTTTAGCTCGCCTCTGGCTCGCCTATATCAGATACACCAATGTGACTGGTGCAGCTCGGCTACAAGGACATAGTTAATGAGCATCATTACTGAATCCCAGAGTGACTCGCTGAGCAAATTCAAATTCTCTCGAACTCTGGATTTCCAGGGTTTACTTTTACCTAAGTAAGGTTTAAATGCTGGACGTTACTTAACATAATATTTTTATAACGTTACTGAGATATTTCTGCTTTTCTGTACTCTACTTCCACTACTGATACTGTAGGCTAACGTTACACACCATGGATGTAACGTTACAGTATTAAGAGGTATCGTTAACGTTACACACATGTCAGTGTCCACTGTTTGCTACTTCCGTATTGTTTTTGTTTTTTTAGCTAACGTTAGCTTAACCCTGATAAACATGTCTGCTAACTTACAACTAGACCTATGCATATAACATTTTACTAGCAAGTTATTCCCGTCCATCATAACGGTGTAATGTTAGCTAAATTGATGGGAACCAATCATCTTTCCTGCTGAGACCACTACGGGTTAACTTAACTTAAGGTGACACACCATAGATGTATTAAGAGTGACACACACATTGTCGACAAGGTAACAGACGTCGACACTGGTGTTAGCTGAAACTGAGTTTTACTGCCTGTGTTGACAGTTTGGGAACGCTGCAACTTTGACCTCAGATGACTTGCTTTCCATAGAGATCTCTGCTTCACTTCACCAGGCTAAGATTCTACTAACATGTTACAGTAAGTCATGAGTGGATGTCTGTTGGCTCTGTTTTTGCCGGAGTTTAGTGTTTCCGGCTGCAGATTATTGCTCTACTTCGGTGTGTTATCTTCTGCTGCTGGCTTCTAATTCCTGATCTTATGTGGCTGTTATCTATCTGCTGCTACCTGTGAAGTGTTATTTGGTATTAATAGTGAATTTATTCTTGGTGGTTGCTGAGCTCATTTTTCTTTTGCTTGCTTTTGTGGAGGCTGAATTGGTTTTGTGGCAAATGATGTTTCTTGTTGTTGTTTGGGGGACTTCACATCATCGTTGTCTTGCGCAGAGTCCATTTATTCACATAGAATTATTTCAGTTTAACAGTGGCTTGACAGGAAACTCACATTACTTTTGCCACACAAACATATTCCTTACACACTTCATTCAGTCTACAATGGAGGCATATTTCTTCCAACTCTGATGTTAAGTGTTTTATGTGACATTTTGCTTTATTATTCATTTTACACTGATTACATCTAAATTGTGCTGTTCTATTTATGCTGCTGCTGCATTCTAAGTTTATGCAATGTTATGCATTTTTATAATAAGAGACAACCTGCTACCATAGCCTACTACTTGAAGTGTAAGTGAATAAGTATCACCTTCTTGCCTTCTGATGAGTTTAGGTCCATCTATTCACTAAGTATTTAACTGATGATGTCAGAGCATAGACACCAAATATCAACTCTGTACCATACACTATTCACATAATAAATATGTGAGTTGGCTTACTAATAAATTGCACATTATTAAATTAAATTTATTATGAAATAGTAGCATATAAACTATTAATATAATCTACTGACTGTCTTTTCAATGCTGTTAAAAGTGTGCTATCCAAAGGTGCATCATGTTTTGCAGACCTTTGGGTTCTGTATAAAAATAAGTTTATAAGTTTTTTCAGCATGTTGATAAATGGATTTCCTTTTTTTCCAAACAAGTTTTAAAGCAGTTATTATATTAGGTTAGTCCAATTTTAGCTCCAACTAATATATATGCCACATGGGATATTCAGACAAAACAAATAAAATGCTTTGATTCTTGGCTTGAGATGATAAATGACTCTGTAACTCATAACTTGTAATTTACAGATATTATCCATCATTACTGTCAGTTATGGTGAGAGCTGCTTTATTGTCTAATAAATGTAAAGTAAAAGTGCACTGGCAATGGTGCATCATGTTTTGCAGACCTTTTGGTTCTGTATAAAAATAAGTTTATAAGTTTTTTCAGCATGTTGATAAATGGATTTCCTTTGCTTTTGCTGCAACTTTGTAGACTTTGCAGACTCAGTAGTATGACATAATAGAGTGTTTGCAAAAATGGTGATGTAGTGTATTGATTTTTTCTTTTCCCAAAGCCAATATTTTACTGGCTCTGAAACTAAGGTGAAAAGTGAGACAAAAGGAGGATCATCTGCCAGTTTTATGGAAAGTTATGGAAACAATTATTAGCATGTTAGAGGTGATAGCTAGGCGCTTATAAATAATACAATGCCGAAAATCAACTGAAGCTGGGTAAACGTTGTCTTGGTTAGATCTTTTCAGTTCAGGAGCACGGTTTATTAAGTTGAGGTTCAGTCTAGCTAGCTTTTTATTGTGTTAGTCTTGTGTCCCTTTTAACTGCAAATCCTAGCTCATAATGCTCGGAGAGGAAAAGACTCTCAGGATCCTGAAGGTACAGCACCATAACGTAAGATGAGAACATTCCTCACCATGGGACACTTCCTCGAGTCACACAAAGACACACATTCACACACAGTCTCACAGACATCCCTGCAGACAAATGTAACGTGTTTATGGATGTAAGTTGATATGATACATAAACACAGACATAGACAGACATTTTTACATCTTCTGCCTAGCTTGCCTTGATTACTTCAAGGGAAACTTCTGGATTTTGTAAAGAGATACTCCATTTGTAATTCCTAAAAGAACCTCCAAACTATCAAGGGGCTGGAAGAAAGCAAACCAGCAGCACTGGGCCCTGGAGCACACAGCTGAGCCTGTCTGCCATGCAGGAGGAATAAATCAGATGCAAAGCAAAGAGAGAAAAGAAGAAAAATACAGTAAGAGGGAGTGATAGAGGGAGAATAACACTTTGTAAAACCCCCTCCTCCCTAATTTTCCACACAGATGGAGGCCTTAAGCAGTCAATGCAGAGGAGCCTTCTCCGATTTCACTTGAGCATTTCAACTTGCCCCCACAAAATCCTCCCTGAGCCGTATGCCTCTATTTTCTGAGATATCCACTTTTTTGATATGATTCAAGGAAGACTTATTCTAATGACACAGAATTCACCAAGCCCACATTTTTTTGCACCTGCTATACTCACAACTTTGTTTTTGTAGTGAAAAAGTCCAAAGTAAATTAAATTATGCTGGTTAGTTTTAGAACTACACAGTTAGTTACTCTCATTCACAGAATAAACTTAACAAAGGTGAGATGAAGAGGCAGTAGGGCTATTATTTAGGTAACTTGTGACTTACCTTTGAACCAGGAGAGCCAGGGAAGCCTGGAGCTCCAGAGGTACCGACAGGGCCCTACAGAGAGGGAAAGACTGTTAGCTCAGCTATTTATAACTGACACATCCAGGTAGAGACTGCTATCATACTGCATAGGGGGTTGTGTGTGGAGAAGTGGGGATTAATTTCATTTGCAGTATTTTTTTTTTACTAAATCTCAAACCAAAGGGTGAAAATGAATTAAATGAGACTAAAAATGATACTTACTGGGGGACCAGCAGGACCGGGCAAGCCATCATTTCCACGTGCACCCTGAAATAAACAATTATAAGCACATGGCATCAAAACTTTTGGTCCTAAGTGTTTAATAATTACTTTTACACAAACTAGTACAGGGGAGTAAAATAGTATGCCTGACACATTGAGCTTAACTCCTCTTTATTTTTTAGAATTACAGTGCAAATATTAGCAAGTACCAATTAACAAGTAAAAGGACACATTTGAATTAGAGTATACTCTAAGACTATGCTGCCTAACTCTGTAGTAGACACTAAAAAAGCAAAGCAATGAAGCATATAATCCATCTGTTGTGAATCAGATTATAAATTTTTGTTAAAAAGACAAAACTCACAGCAACTCCACTGGGTCCAGGACGTCCTCTCTCACCAGGCAAACCACGAGGTCCCTGTGTAGTTGAGGGAAAGGAGAAAATAACCTTTAAAATCAGTTCACCATTATAACTGAGACTGGATTTGTACATCTTTTTTTTTCTTCACATGTTGTTGTCATGTCCAGAATTACACACCATAGGTCCAGGAGCGCCATTCTCTCCGGGAGCACCAGACTCACCCTAAAGAGAGGAAGACATATCTGGCTGTTAGTATGGCAAGGCAACCTTAAATAAAGACAGTCTACTGGTCATCTTGGCAACAACTACTCTTCCTGGAATCTTCCTGGAATCAATGAAAAATAATCTCATACCAACTGTCACAAACGTTGTATTTTGCTATGCTATATCCTTTATACTCTGTTCATCACCATCAACACACAGAGACATACAAAAACAGACCTTAATTAACTGGAAAACAGCGCTTACACGCATAGAACAAAACCCTACCTTAGACCCAACAGCTCCAGTCTCTCCCTTTGCACCATCAAGACCTGGATAACCCTGAAATAAAGAGCAAAGAGGCACAGTTAGAAAAACAATAAACAACCACCTAATTTTCCTGGAAATCATTATTAGACAACCAGCACACTCACTCTGTGTCCCTTGATGCCAGGCAGGCCAGGAGTTCCTGGGAATCCACGAGCTCCCTATGATACAAGAGGAGAGATGATGTAGCAGATTAATATTCAGTAGAGGGAAAGAAAATGTAGCTTAAACAAATAAAATAGTGTTGCTATCAAGATTCCCTCCACTGGGAGAGAGCCAGTGGGACAAATTACATCAGGTTAGCCCCCCCCCCACACACATTAAACAAGTTTTAAAGCAGTTATTATATTAGGTTAGTCCAATTTTAGCTCCAACTAATATATATGCCACATGGGATATTCAGACAAAACAAACAAAATGCTTTGATTATTGGCTTGAGATGATAAATGACTCTGTAACTCATAACTTGTAATTTACAGATATTATCCATCATTACTGTCAGTTATGGTGAGAGCTGCTTTATTGTTTAATAAATGTAAAGTAAAAGTGCACTGGCAATTTCAGTTGATTATGTTATTCTGAGATGTCAGCATCAGTATAAGTGTATGTGAAGTCCATTAGAGTATAAAAGTTCAGATAAATCAGGCCCGTAATAGGCTGGTTGTGGCCACCAGAGAGACAAACACAATTGAAACCTAACAGTATATCATCTGAGACTCTTGAGCAAAATGCTCAGTACTTTAAAAATCAGAATTAATCAACAGCCTGTGAAATCTCACCTGAGGTCCTGCAGGTCCACGGTCGCCTGGTTTGCCAGATTTGCCAGCCTCACCCTAAAACAAAAACAGAGAGGAAACGTTACATGAAACTTTTATTAAAACTTTGTGAATTACACTGGACCTGCCAAATATCTATATTGGGAGACATAGTAACGATGAGAATACATACATTTTATAAAAAAATGACAGCAGCCAAAGAAAGTGTATTATTTAACTGGAAATCCAAGCACCCACCTTCAATAAAACAATGGTGGAGAGAACTACTGTCATATTGCAACCCAGAAAACATTATGTACAATGTTAAAGGGCAAACAATGAAATTTGGCAGGATATGGAGAAATGTTATTTTATCTCTATAAAAATAATTATTATATAAATAATTATTTATATATAATAATTATTATTAAATATATATTTTTTGTATGTGAACTGAAGCTATGATGAAATGTTGTTATTAATGACAAGTTGAGAGGATGATGAATATGTATGTGTTGTTGTGAAGGGATGTGACAATGGAAGAATTACATGTTTTAATGATGAATGTATTGGCACTTATATATATATATATAAATAAAAAAAAAACTCAATTCAAATATTTAAAAAAAAAAAAAAAATCCCGAAATTTCATTTAGCTGCTCCTTTTTAAAATGTAAAATACGGTACTATAGTTGATATGATAGTGAGAATGGGCACTCCTAGTGGACACATTGTGACATGTCATGTCTGCTGCCATCATGTGGCTAAAAGTAGAAATTACATTTCCCTGTGTCAGGTAAATTGTCAATTAATATGACAGTTTGTTGTAGCATTTCAGGTATAGCATACTGCTGTCTGACTGAGGACCCCGTCTTAGACTAAAAAGCTCCAATAAAAGATGTTAAAGATCTATCCATTGTTTCTATGTCTCACTGATACAGTCTGGTAAGCAATATATAAATCAATGAATATGGTAAAGGCCTAAATGTGTGGTATTAATGGCATACATGTTATGTCTCATATTACTGTCTAGTTGCTATGTTAGTTTAACAAAAGCAAAGTCCATGGACTGTTCATTTTTTATTGAAACAGCATAGATCGTGCAATGTAAAATACATTTGCACATTGTTTTTAATCATATGGTAATATGGATGATGGATACAGTACAAGTGTCAGTTGCTTTAAAATACAGTATTAGTGCAATATTTTTAAAGTGTTGTTGCAGAATTGGGGAGCCATATTATGTAAATGTGTCAAAAGGCCAGGCATGGGAAATTAATACTCAGCATAATTCACCTACAGTCTGATAATCATGACAGTAAAACAGTATTTCTGAAGGTGGAGTCATAAGTGCCAATAAACACAATCATTTATTTCTCTTTCTGGTGATTTTAGATTAAATTTAGAGGACATTCAGCAGAGATGTTGATATTTTACAGAGATACGAGGACAGTAACCTTCACTATGTATCAGCCTTGTCAGAGTTGCTGCTTGTAGGTAATCTATTTGCAGTTTTATGAAGTTGTGACAGACACACTTACATCATCTCCAGGTTTTCCAGAAGGTCCAGGAGGGCCACGGGGACCCATTGGGCCCTATTTGTAAAGAGAAAACAAGCAAAGGTGAGACACAAGTTTTCATTCATAACCAACAGAGGGCAACATCTCTTTCACTTTCCAACCAGCCCTGTGTTACATTCGCAGACATAAGCTTTGATTAATGTGTTTACTACTATTAATCAAAAACAGCGATTGCAGTTATGGCTCACATTAATCAAAAAATAGAATCTTTCTGATCTGAGATTCATTGAATATTGCTTTCTCATCAATGTGAGCCTCTATTTGTATAAAATGAATTACATCCCTAAAAAATAATGACAAATCTTAATTACAGTATTTTTCATTGAGCAGAGATCAGAATCAGCAGGGTTAATATGCAAGATTAGGCCACAAAGATGGAAGAAATACTTCAATATCCTTATCCAAAATCTTTAGTATGAAGTTCAGATGTTTCAATCTTTCTCTCTTTCTGTCTGCCGGTTTCTTTCTTAGCTTTCTCAGTTAACATACAGTATGTTTATATGTCTGTTGGTTCTGTCACTATTTTTCCATCTAAATAACTGTTCTCTCTTCTTTAGTTAAGCAGGTCTACCTGGAGAAAAAACAACTTTATAGTGCTAATGTTGAATAAAACAGTGACCTGCAACAGTGTAAGGAATACTGCTATATTGGGAATAACAATAAATTCTCCTTATCTGATTTAGCTAATTAAAGGCATCTTGTTGGTCATTTCCTGCTCTTGTGATTTCAAAGGCTAAAATGATCTCTGGCCTTCACAAACACTTTTGTGACCCGTCTACAACTGTCAAGTTATTTTCTGGAAGGGAGCTTGATTTTAATCACACATAATGATGTACTGGAACGCTTTTAAAAGAGAAGGCAACTCAGAGGCTGCATATCTGAACTCCACAGGAGCAGATTAACGCAGCAGTGGGGAGACCCGGCAGTGTCTACCTGCTGAGGGAACGGGAAGGACAGGGAAGGGTGGGTAGTCTGTTTTCTGGAAGCTTAGTGAGGGGTGAGTAAGAGTAGAGAGAGGGGGTAGACCTGGGACAGCAAGGAGGGAGAAAACGAAAAGTAAGAAGAATAGAAAATGAAACCTAAAGAAAATGTATTTGGTCTTCTGTCTAAGAGGAGTTATTGGGAGGGGGGTGGGGAATTATCAGGGAAGGTACAACAAACACTGGAGAAGATGAATAAAGAAAGAAAAATAAAACCATGAGAAAACTGCTAATCTGCTCCATACAAAGAAGAGAGTACAACAGCAGAAGGCCAGTTAAGGCTTCACACAGATTTGGGTTTGAGCATTGTGAACATTGACTGAAGAGGTCTGTAAATGTTATAATTAAAGGATCTGGCTGGTAGAGATGGATGTAGAAGTTATCGGTGAGCAATGAAAGGTTAGAAAGTGCTACAGTAGGAGACTTTGTGGAAATGCAGTTTATAGCTACAGTGAGGTAGCAGTGACGGAAGTTTCCACATGAAGAAGAAAAGAGGAAGATAAAAAGGGACAGGAGGTTTATAGGCTATAGAGCAAGTATTTATAATAAACCAGTAGGATACTTACAGCCTGTCCGGG
Organism: Sander lucioperca; assembly: GCF_008315115.2. Classification (NCBI taxonomy): domain Eukaryota; kingdom Metazoa; phylum Chordata; class Actinopteri; order Perciformes; family Percidae; genus Sander; species Sander lucioperca. The sequence continues at coordinate 7,723,140 of NC_050178.1, read as the reverse complement.
CTCTCCAGCCTCTCCTGGGTTGCCTTGGAAACCTTGTGGGCCCTGGGATGTAGAAAGAAGAGAGAGGCTGTTTGATCAGAGAGAAACCTTTTTATATGCAGTGCCTAAAACAATGGCTAAATAAATAAAAAATACTCTGAATGTACTAGAGTTGAAACAATTTATATATATATATATATATATATATATATATATATATATATATATACACAGATTGGTTATGTAGTAAATATGTTTAATTTGTACCTATTTAATTGCATAGCTTAATTTACATTTTAAAATGAAAGGTTAGTTGAATTGCAATACAGAGTACAAATACACCTGCTGCAGTATTGAGTATTGACTAAACCAATAATTATTTCAAAAAAGTACTTCTTTATAGTACTGTACACTGTACTGTCTGTCTGTGGCTGTTTGTCTACGTTGTCATACTGCACTACTTCCTTACAAATGTCATGTTATCTCCTTTGAGAAAGTCTACCCTGTTCGAATCCTTTCTAAAAGCAGTCAAAGGTGTCCAAGGAGAAAATCTGTCTCTTCAAATGTGGGCTCAGGGTGATTAAACCATCAAGTTGAGGCATGTCAGCTGGCATTGCCTCCAACATAATAGCTTTACTCAGGAGGCTGGGAGGACTCAAAGGGCTTCAGGTAGATCTTGGTTGCGGGCAAGAGCAGTGTGTAAGCCCAGTAGACTCCATGAAAGGTAAATTGTCAGGTGTTCTACTACAGTATGCATGGGTTGTGGCAAAGGAAAAAGCCCCGCAGCCTGCAGCTGTGAGACTAAAGTATTCTCTGCGTGCCACCTTCCTCTGGAAAAAAAACAGCAGACCCTCGCAGTTCAAACAGGACTGTGTGTAAACATTTATCTCTGACAGCCTTGTTGGAGTTTGCAAAGTCACTGGCCATTTTGAGGTCATCATTGTTATTAAACACACTTAGGTGAGGTAGACAATATGTACACGGCATCAAGCACATTACTATTATGAGATTTAGCCTAGCCTGTCTGTGGCTGAACACAGGATTTCCTCTACAGATGCACCTGGCTTGTGTGTTGTCTGAGGCGTACAGGAGGTACTTACAGGTGATCCGGTGGGGCCAGGTGGTCCTCTGGGACCCATAGGGCCCTGAAGGGGAGACAAGAGACATGAGACACAACATCAGGCTAATGGCATATAATCACATCCTTCACAAATACACACTGTTTAAACTATACAAACACATAAAACAGTAGTGCACAATTATTCTTTTACATTCATACATACGATTCTAAGATTGTTGAGGGGAAAGGACTACTTTTTCACTCCTTGAATTCTGTCAGAAGCTAAAAACACAAAATCACCTGCTTTGCCCTGAAGCTACACAAAACTGTACTTGTCAAATCCATAAATCGTTTGAAATTCCTCAGCTGCATTTAGAGTTTCTCTTGCTATATCTCTCACTTTTTTACTGTCATCTTCTTCTCCCAGCTCTGTTTCCCACCTGTTGTGTGTTTCTACAGTTCAAAAGTCACCAGTCATAGTGCTGTACTCTTAGGAGGAGTGTTTGAACTCTACATGACTTCTTACACTTTGACATGGAATGAAAAACAACATAAACTGAACTGTTTCAGTAATGCTTCATCCCTAAATGTTAGATTGTAGCCATCAAAACAGGAGGTGAAATCTCTTCAACTAACTTCTGACTAAACCTTAATCTGCTTCTGGCTGGGGTCCCATGCCAAAGTAATTTCTATTTGAACTTCATGCATCACTGCTCAACAAGAGAAAATCACATTCTGTGGAGGTGATGAGCCAAATCCCTATTGCCTTTTCTCACTGTCTGCCTTCCTATCTCACACACACACACACACAGACACACACACACACACACACACACACACACACACACACACACACACACACACACACACACACACACACACACACACACACACACACACTTAACATGCTTTACAAGGAACGGCAGGACTGTAAGCATCGGTGGCAATAAAGCTTCAGTATTGATTGATATTACTTGTGCCAGCTTTTCCTCTTGGAAAAACCCACATTTTAGCATTAAGGTTAAAAAATGGATGGCAGCCAAAGAAAACGTCACAGCGCTGCACAGTGCTCCTCAGAAAGGAATGAAAGTCACCTTTCAGTGGTTGTAGGAAGCCTTTAACCACAGCGGGTAGAAATGTATCAATGGGGGTCTATATCTTCAGGACTTTTGAATGTGTATTTGAGAGACATGCAAGCTTATACAGTATGTGTGTGCATACATTTCAGTATGGACGTTGTTTGAGTGTTTGGCATGTAGGTATAGGGATAGGATATATAAGGAGCTTGATTTGTGATTTAACATCAGCCAATTTATTCCTTCACTGCTCTCATCCCCAAGAAGGCTGGCAAACGCCAAAGTAAACGTGGGTCGGCTTCAAAAGGACCCAGTATTGTGGTGAGCACTCAGACAGATGTGGAAGGACAGTAAGTCAGAGTGAAGCCACATAGACTGCTGCTAGCTGTGGGGATCTGATCGCCCCCCACCCCTCCTGGCTTCTCAGGCCTCTGCTGGGCTGAGACTCTGCCAAGCTTCTCTGCGGCTCTCTTAAACCAAAATAGCTCCCACTGTGCTCCTCTCTCCATCCTGGGCAAGCTGCCATTCCAGCTACCCAACAGCAGATGCGTTTCTTATGGGCTTGAAATGTAATGATGATCAATGGCTGTTTCCTCAATTTTTAAAATTCCCCCTCTGTACTCCAAGTGAGGTGTTTATTTTCCATCAGGACACAGAACCGTGTAGTTTCTTGTCTCCAACACTGGGGGTCTGACTTTTTATCTCTTAATTTCCTTCATAAACAAAAGGAGCCCCCCCTCCTTAGGTGATAGGCATAGGTGATGATACAAATCAATGGAAGTTAGTCTTGAAACGGTTGTCTTCCTTGTTTCCTCCCATCATTGATGATTTCAAATCCTAGATGAGTATTTTCTCTCCTGGTGAAGAATGATGATGATGATGATGATGATGATGATGATGATGATGATGATGATGATGATGATGTGTCCATCTCATAGCTTATATTTGAGAACCATCTGATGCTTCTCTGGTTCATGTAAAAAAGTTGTTTGTGCCCTTCCAGAAAGGTAAAAGTGCAGAGTCAGCCACAAAACATCACACCCCCAGAACTGGTGGGGAACTGGTTGGAGTTTTGTTCAAAGGGCAGATGCGTGTCAGCACAGATCTTTAACCCGAGTCCTCAGGTGTCTAATCATTTCTCCTTGCTCCTAACCCTTGTCAAGACTGTAACATCCAGGCAGATACATGTGCAGCCAGCTGTAAAAAGGTCTCATCATCGCTCGCTCACCATTGGTCCTTGCATCACACCCATCTGTGCGCCTCCAGCCTTCTCGTCGAATCCACCAGCCATCTGAGCAGCAAAGTTCTGGAAAAAGCAGAAAAAATAGATCATTACGATTTCTATCAAGATATACAAAGGTTGTTTAGGTGCCTTTTTTATATACATTTAAGACAACTCTGTGAAATTAAAAACGTTTAAGGTCATGATGTCAGAATAACTGCAGGGTAAAGCATCTGGTTGGAATATATGAAAGGCCAACAAAAGAAGAATAAGAAGAACTACTTCAGCTTGGACCAACTTTACATGTTTGGTTTCAGTGTCTATGATGCACAATTAATGTATTTATCTTGGAAGCCAAATGTCATTTATCTGTAGAGTCTGGAGTATGATGTGTCCTTTTGGAGGAGAGAGGATCCGCTTTTAATAGATTGTGAGCAGCAGAGCTTATTATGTGAATCCTGATGCAGACAGAGGAGAGACAGGGGGCATGTGAACAGTTTTCATCTCTCTTTCCTTCACAAAGAGTCTCCTTGTTTCCCCCAAAAAAGCTCCTTCCCCTCCCCAAGTCTATCATACTACCTCCTGCCCTTCCACCTCCCCTTCCCTCCCCTCAATCCACCTCCTCCCTCCTTTTCTCCTACAAAGAATGAGAGGCATTCGATCTATTCTCCCTCTCTGCACCTACTCGCCGTTGTCTTTCTGCCTCCTCCCAATGCCAGCAATTTCCCACATCTTTTGTACTCTTGGATTCTTTCCTTGCTCCATTTTCCCATTCTCTCTGCTTATTCCACCCATTCTTTGCCTTGCATCAGTGTTCAACCTGTCAGCTCCTATGTCTGCAGTGAATGCTAACCCACCCCTACTTGTCATGGGATACTTACTCCACCAAGGCCAGGGGGTCCATTAGGTCCTGGAGGTCCAGGGGGGCCGGGGTTTCCGGGGGTGCCGGGCTCACCATCTCTGCCGCGGGGACCAGGGCTTCCCTGAAATAGATAGATAATATTTGAATAAATAAAATCTATTAAAAGGACAAAAACCCAAAGTTGCTGACAAAACTTAGGTCATAGTGAGTACTCATACCAAATGATCACTCAGATTCTTATATACACTGAAATGACCAAATGATGCAAACTCGATGCAAAAACTCAAATCTGAGCATTTGATCCATAAATGTGAGAAAATAGTATCAAACAAAAGCCTTTTAATACCACCAATTTTATCTAAAACACAAATGCAAGTTTTATCATTGTGTAAAAATCATCCAGTTTTGTTGTGATCTTATTGTTATATTAACTTTAAACACATCAAGTCAAATACGACTGACTTTAATATACAGTATCAGTACAGCAAAGTGTTAAATAATAATCATCACCATTGATTAAGTTCAATGTAATTGTGCCAATATTTAAACTGAGTAGTACTTTGGATAAATCATTACACAGTTGCTGGCAGGTGACACATCACCAGACTACATTAGTCAGAAACCGTTGACAGCAGCAATGCTCCGTTGAATCTTTTCCAAACTGCACCGACGGTCTACACAAGTAAACTCCACTACACCAGAGATCCATCAGGACTTAAGTTCGTCTTTTTGAACTGAACTAAACCGGGTATTAAAAGAACACCCTGAAATACTTGATACAGAGGTTGTAGAGCATGCTGATGATTCATCAGACCAAATCAGATTATCTGGCATACCTCTGTGCATGTAGTGACAAATTACCCTGCAAGGGAATCCTGAGCAAAGAATGTGCTGAACACCTAAAAGACTGCTCAACCTCTGCTAGCCAAAACTCAACCAGCTTTTGTGCTTAAATCTGCATAAACAAGATAACTACAAGACATAAACTCCTCGCCTGCAGCCATGATCACATCCAAGTGTTGTTACATTAATGCAATGATCAAAGCCTGGCGAGTGTGGCGACGTTGATTTCCAACACTGACGGACTTGAGGCCTCAGAGAGAAGCACAGGTTTACATTATGAGTCTCCGACAGTCCCACATTAAACAACCTAGACCACACAGCTTCATGGAAACGACCCATGACTAGTTAGACTGAGCTGCTCAATGAAAGGCTACCATTCTACAAACCTGCAAGCTATAGCAGATACCTCATCTACCCACCTAAAGACCTAAATATATCAGATACAATAGGATATACTGTAGTTCTTAAAGGAGCAGTCTGTGGGTCTAGTTTTTGGTGTGAAAATAACAAGAAGGGGGAGTGAATTATTTTTTCTTTTGCAAACTGACCTTCTCTCCCTTATCTCCTCTTGCTCCGCGGAGTCCTTGCTCTCCTGGTGGGCCCTGGTGAACGGGAGACAGTGAAGTAGTCAGTAACTTCAGGTGTTATCTCATGTACATGTGAGCTGCAGAAACAGCTATGAACTCTGCTACTGTTATGTCAGATCAGATTTCATTTCCTGTCACTGCAACTGGCAATTACATGTCGTACCAGTATGGTTACTGTAAATGTAGTATCTTTATATCTTGAATTCACTAATACATAACACAAATTGTAAAAGCTTTAAAAGGAAAGCTTTATGAATGCAGAAATGGGTGCATACCATTGGGCCACTTGGTCCTCTTGGTCCTACAACCTGGTCAAGCAAAGGAAAGACATTGAGAAAAGATACAATGTTAGAAAATGTCTTAAATAATCTTTGAGGTCATGTAAGTGCACAAACTATATACTCTTTAAATTTAGCCCCCATTCTAAAGCTTACATTTAGCAGATGTATTTGCACGTGAGGTTTAGATCTCTTTGCACACAAAGGTGGAAACATTATCTTTCTCTATCAGAGCAGGCTTGTTAATTGCTAATCTCTTCGGGCAAAGCATTATAAGAAACATACAATAAACAATGCCTTCTTATTTCCTGCCATGAACTTGTATTCCCTCAGAGGGGTAAATCATTTCCAGATGCAGCGCTGCAGCAGCAGCAGCAGGGAGTTTACTCTCTTTCTTCACTGGCCTATGGGGATCTTTATGGAGGATTGTATGGAGGCTTTATTGTGCTTGGCTGTCTTCCTGACGAGTGGGCTAACAGACCTGCCTCCTCTCTCTGTGACTCAACCTTCTTTCGTTCTTAGACCGGTGGTATTGAAGCTTTGAATTCTTCATTTATCTCATAATAGTAAGATTATACTTATATAATCTATAAACTATACTTATACTTAGATACATCCACAGCCAGAGATAATATGCAACCAACATTGGTGAAATGTAATTAAGTACATTTACTCAAGTACTGTACTTGTAGTACAAATCTAAAGTAATTGTACTTAACTTGAGTATTTCTATTTCATGCTACATGTTACTTATGCTCAACTACATTTCAGAGGGAAATAATGTACTTTCAACTCCAGTACATTTATTTGACAGCTTTTGTTACTCGCTACTTTGCAGATTCAGATATTACACACAGAACAACAACAGTTTTTAAAATACTTCAAATGAACTGTTACAATTGTACTTACACACTTACATTAATGCATAAGTAATAATCTAATAGTAATAACACTCACGGGTCATTTTACCAAAATAGTACTTTTACTTTTGATATGTTAAGTAGATTTTGCTAATAATTAAATAAGTGAATTAAGTGACATTTATTAATGCAGGACTTTTACTTGTATTGGTGTATTTTTAAATTGCTACTTTTTACTTAAGTAAAGGATCTGTATACTTCCTCCAGCACTGGCTACTAATATGGGGTTGTAAGTGTTTCATGTGAGCATAAAAGAGTTCTCTACCTCAGATATGAAACTCCAAAACAATTTACAAATGAAGATTTTCAAATGTTAAATATGGAGAGTTGTATTTTTGTGCTGCGTGGTGTCAACTTACATCGGTAATGTCTCCGGGTTCACCTTTCTGACCCTGACGTTGAAAAGATAAAGCATCAAAACAGCAATTAGGATAATAACTACAAAGAGATTTTCAAACATTTTCTCAGTTATCTGTCTTTTTTAACACGTTTGTTACACTGCTTCTAAGAGACCATTTGCAAAGCACATCCGAAATTGGGAGGAAACTGGTCACCAGCAAAATGTTGAAAATAAGAATCCCCTACAGTATCATCAGGCACAAAAAAAAAGGCAGACAGTGTTGAGGAGGAAATAACTATTATCCATCTGGCAAAGCTCTTTCACATCAGAGTCTCATCTAAATCCATAAACTACACTCCTGCAGCACTGATATGAGTCTGGGATAGATACAGATTTAATTGCAGGTGCTGCAGCTTCATTTGACACACGCAGCATCATGATCACACACTGACACACACAGACACACACACAGACACACACACACACACACACACACACACACACACACACACACACACACACACACACACACACACAGAGCATCTTAATATCCTACAGGGTCTCACCTTAGCTCCAGGTGCTCCTGTTATGTGGTCAAGCGGGTTAGAGGGGAAAAACAGATCACAGTTATTACATAGAACCCTGAAGGTTACACAGTATTTCCCTGATATCCAGAAAGTCTATACATGCTGATAGCCAATTGTACTTTCCTAAATTAAACTCTAATGACCACCACCAAATCATATTTGTAGCACCCAAAGAGCCCATCAGGATTGAAAAAGTGTTGGTTAAATCACCATCTTAAGAGCTTAAAGAAAAAAGCAAAGCGGCTGCAGGTACAAAGGAATGGTAGGAAGCAAAAGAATTAGAATAGCCAATTTCAGAACATTGAATCTGATGTAGGCCATTGCTGGATTTTGTTTTTCATATTTCAAAGCATTCTAAGTAGTAATTGTTAAGTAGCAATATTGATCAATTATGAGTTTGCATATTTTTTGTTTACAAAATCAGTAAACAATATTATGAATTATGAAACTTGACAGTGTTTTATAGTTGGACACATTTTGGTCAGTAAAAAAAGTATTGAGGTTCGATAGCCAGCTTTATTTTCAGGTGGTTGATAACTTAAAATGATGCTGTTACATACTTCTTACAGAGCACTTAATTTTGCCTTTAATGGAAGATAAGTATTTTATAAAGCATTTTAATCCACAAGCATGCATTGCAAACAGTGACACTTCTGATTTTACGTATGCTCCTCAACTGAATGTGTTTTTATTTCCAAAGCTGACCCTGTTTCTCAGGAGAAAAAGGCTTTAAATGTGGTGAATAGCTCCTTCACAGAGTTTCAGTAGAGTGTCACAGTTTTTCTTGCCATCAGATCTGCAGAAATCCTCAGAGAGGATATAGAGTAGAAATGTGAGGCTGTGTCTGCTTGACTGAGGTATTTCCTTAATGACTCCCACATGTTTTCATGATACTCAGGGAAGGAGAGAGTATTCAAACAAGATGGGGCCAAGGTGAGCCAGCTATGGAAAAATTACGTTGAGGTAGCATTTCGCTGAAATCTGGTCAGATGTGTCACAGTTGTAATTTATTCCTTATCATTTGTTTGCTTTGGGGATAGAAAACTGTATTCAAATCAAAGGTTGACATATAGTATAGGCCTGCTTTAGTACATTAAAGAGTTTTATAGTTAATGGCCAACCTTTGATCAATACCAAATCCTCCATCTGTCATTTTCCCCCCAGAATAAACAATATGATTTTGTAGAGTAATTTATTTATGAAGAGGTGCGAGATAAATAAATTACGACCAATGGGTGGAGACTGGTCAGCTGCGCAGATGGGGCAACACTCTCCGAATGGGATTTCAGGTTTGGGGCAGTCTTTTAGCTCCTCGCAGACAATTTCATCACACAGGACGGTTCCAGTGTCACACACACAGATGCGACAAGGCTCTGGTTTCCATACGTCCTTGTCACTATAGCGCTGTCCATCTTGTGTACAGCTAAAAACATCCTCCTCTGTGTGTGAGGTCATAGAAAGGGTCACACAGAGGCCCGGGCAGGTGGATGGTAGGAGGAAAAAGGAGATTATGCATCAGGTATAAACAGCAGTCACTGCAATGTGTTACTCATTAACAACAACTATTGTATTTACTGTAAGTCATTCAATGTCTATAAGCTATAAAGCAAAGTAAATAATATTTTGTTTAGGTGGTAAACACATATGCAGTGCATCAACAGGATCTCTAAAGTGTTAAACATGTTGGAAAGCTTAAACGAAATTAAAACAATAACCCCAAAATTTGAGCTAGTTAGGATGGGAGATGGCAAAACCTCTTATCAACAGAATTTCTACAAATAAAAAATCTTCTGGGGTGTCACAATGGCCTAGGGGCTACGGAGCGTCTACGTAGGATTTCAACTAACTATTATTTTCATTAGCGATTATTCTGCCAATTATTTCCCTGATTAATAGATTAATCATTTCAAAGTGAAAAATGCCTGTAATAGTATCCCACAGCCCCAAAAAAGTTTAAGTTGCCTGTTTCATACAGCAACAGTTTAACAGTCCAAAACCCAAAGATATTAATTTTACTATTATATATGACAAAGAAAAGCATCAAATTGACACACATGAGAGGTTAGAACCAACAAATATTTGCTGTTTTTTGATTCAAAAATGACTAAAACAAATAATCATCATTATCAAAATAGTTGCAGGTTATTGTTTTGTTGATTGACTAATCGATTAATCACAATCACATCATTGCAGCTCTAGTCTACGTAAACCACAACTTTCTCGGTTTAAATCCAGCTGTTGCACCTCTGTTGCATGTCACCCCCTCTCTTCCCTACACATTTTCTGTCTTCCTCTCAACTACACACTATCAAATAAAGGCTAAAATGCCCCAAAAATCATCTTAAAAACAAAAACAAATCTTGTGCTATCATTCCATTTATCAATAACCAATACTGAGTCCAGTTATTGAATTAATATACACAAGCATGAAACCTCTCAAAAAGCCTCTGGATGGCAGTGTAACATCACAGAGTCAGCGCTGAGTAAGCCTAAGACCTGCAGGAAACCTCCAATAACTTCACAGGAGCTGCAGACTATGTGCCTAAATTCCTCCACAAGTTAAAAATAGGGCTAGTTTACATTGCGGGAGACACCCTAAACAAACTTTGCATTCAGTAGCCTAAATGAAAAATGTTTGGATTTTTTTTTTTTTCAGACCACAACTTGGCAAAGAGAGCATAGCTGAACGTGATGGAGGTGGGGCATGTTTCAATACAGGTACTGTACTTGCTCTAAATGACACCACTCAAGAACATTTAACAATGAACTCAGTAATTAGCCATATTCCTGTCAATTTTCCAGTCTGACAGCTTCCTAAAAAGTCAACAGAAGGTTGCTGAAAGAAATGCTCTGATTGCAGCCACTGAACCTGCACAAGGGGTGAAAGTGGTCGTCCCACCAAAAGAAAAGCCTCGGGGTTCAGCCTGCCGAGAGTGTGAGAGGGGAAGGAGCAAGTACAGTAGCTATATTTACTGTTGAGCACTGCTTAAGTCTAGGTAACCTTGCGGACCTCAGCTGCAATGAATGAGGTCTTTCTAGAAAGGGACAGAGTGGGCAATTCACAAACTACTGCCTTGTATAAACATGGAGCACATTTTAAACCCCATCTGGAAGTCATAGCTGTGTCAGATGCCAATTCAAATATGCCAGAGAGAAGAAAAAAAGGTCCACTTTCATGCACATATCTTGCAGGTTTGACATTTAGTTTTACAGGCCTGGATGCACTGTCAAAAGACTGCACCTGTCTTTTCATTGGCTCAAATATGAAAGATTCTCCTGATATTCTGGGACAAGGGCTCCTCAGTTTACTGCAGAGTTGATAGAAAGCTAGCTTTTCGTCACTGAGGATAATTTGTACGTCTCCCCTCCCATGTGTTGGAAGCCATACTGTTTTCCAGCGGAGTAAAATTAACAATGAAAAATGTAAAGTGAACCCAGGTGTACTTTGAGGACAGTAGAGTCAACTCTGTTTTCATTGTATTTAGTAACTTTTAGGCCCTTCTACCCTCATCTAATTAGCTTTATGGCCTCCTGATCTACATGGACGCTCAGTCAGTGGCCACAAATATCAGAGTTAAAGAACTGTCCCCTGTCCCCTTTGAGTGACTTGGGGCCATTGAGCCTGCTGTGCTAAGGTCACAGTCAGACCTCTTTACCACTTTAGCGTCTCCCAGATACATTTCTGCCTCTTGTTAACACTGAGCAAAAGAAGGGCATTATATCCAAGGGACTATATATCTGAAAAGGTAACCTGAGACTTGCAGTTGCTTTGGGAATTTTCCCCCTTTTTTCTCTTTCTTCTTGGAAAATACACCTTTTCTTTGCTTTAAAAACTTGACTTTGTGTATTGTGAGAACAAAGTCGCTTATATTTTTCCAATCACCTATCCCTGGCACCTTGGCTCTGTCTCTCTCTCTCTCTCTCTTTCTCTCTCTCTCTCTCTCTCTCTCTCTCTCTCTCTCTCTCTCTCTCTCTGGGCTGACTGTCACAGCTTATGGGTAATCTTTTACACAGAAGGAAATCCTGAAATCATATGGAACATTATTTCTGGCTCCAATCTGCGGGCTTTACTCTCAAAACTCTCTTGTGGATACTAAAATCAATAATGATGATGAACAATCCCACTCCACTTTTATAAAAAAAAAAAAAAACAAACTGCAGAGACAGTGGAAAGACTGCAGGAAGTATGAGGGATATTAATGGAGAGAATATTAAAATAATCTTTTGGAGAGAATATTAAAAAAAACTTTTTTTATGGAAATTTCAGTTTTTAGTCCACCTTTCCGCCCCAACAAGCCAGGATTCGCCTGGATGCCCTCTGACAGCAATGGAATGTGAACACTTTCACCAAAGGCCCCTGAGCCTGACCACCTTTCACTTTTTGCCCATCCCCTCCTCCTCTCCCCCTCGATATTACGTGAATCTGCAGCTAAAATGAGAGCCTGTCAAATGCCTCTAAAGCACCCACAGGTGTCTGGCAGCTTAACCTAAGAAAGAAGAAAGAGGTAGGGGAGGGCATTGGGTTCCCCCGTAGGGGATCATAATCGGAATATTTATGATTTTTGCTTTCCAGAAAGTAAACTTTAACAAGAATGAAAGAGTGTAAATACTGCAACTACAAATTAACTTAAAACAAAAATAACTCCACAGAAGCAAGAAAACAAACTTTGCGCGTTATTTTGTAAACTCTCTCCATCCATTGCATCACTTTTACGCACGTCCACAACTCTGACATAGTGAGTTTTATCACACCTTTCAGGTACAGTAAGATCAGCACTCCTGGTAAATATAAGGTCCACAGCTATCACCAACAAGAAAACGTTTCATGCAACAGAGTATCCAAATAACCATGGACTTTCTGTGCGTAAAAGGTGCAGGGAATAACCAAATGATTCCAAGCACCAAGCCAAGCACTAAACTATTCAAAGATCAGGTGCTGTGCTTAAAGATAAACGTGTTACAGAATAACTATCTATATGCACCTTATGATAACTTAAGCTTTTCTTCATTACAGCTCTTTGACAAAAATAAAACGGTCACTTACGGTCGTCCTCGTCTTGACATCTTACAACAGTTAATAGACAGACTTGGGTTGCTACAAGTAGCAGTACAGTCCTGGAATCCATAAAGCTGAACATGTCTAAATATTAGACATGCAGGGCCCGCGAGGGAGAAAGAAAGGTGCGAAGATATCGGAGGCTTCTCTCAGTATTTAGTGTGTGTGTGTCCAGTTACAAAAGCCAAACCATTCGACAGTCACAGTTCCCAAAAAACAATGGGGGAATCCAGCGGCAGGACCCGGACCTGCAGCAGAAAATCAGCACCGACCGCTTCGGGTCAGACGCTGTAGTTTTATGTCCCCGTTGCCTTCAATGAATCGTATATTCCCAAATATCAGTCCGGCCCCTTACCCCCTGTTAGGCTGAAATATGAGCCCCAATTCCCTCCCATTCTGTCTCCCAGGTTCCATTATCCCAGTCCCAGACCACTCCTTTCTCCACGTGCTGCAACTAAACCCCCCAAAAAACTCTGCCCCCCCTAACTTTGGTGCCATCCCCTTTCTCCCCCGCCTTGTTCATCGAAAGCATAGCGATGTCAGAATCACTTCGTCAGGCTAATTGAAGGTGCTCCTTCATTTTTGCCACATAAGTCTGTGACCTGTACAATAAATAGATTAGTGCAAAGGCACGTATTAAATTCTAACAAGTGTTGTGGGCAGACCAAAAAAATAAAATAAAATACGGAACGCTGTCATACTTTACAAGGGTACTTCAAGGTAGTGGTTGAATACATCAGACAGCGTGTGAAAATGACAGTACAACAGAGACACATCAAGTCACTTTTAGGATAAGCCATTCAATTTCACAGACACAAACAATCCCTATAATTTCAACATGTTATGTGGGGGAGATTCAAACGGCAAGAAAAGAGAGATGAGATTATGCTATAAGACTTCATTTTAAGTGTATACAAGTAATGTTTAAATACTGTAATGCACAAATAACGCATGGTTTGCTGCATGCAAAATGTGTTTTGAAGCCCCACAATCAAATATGAATACATGTTGAGGGCATCAGTTCATATGTTTACGACACACTTAATGGTCCAATGAGTTATGAAAGTTAACTTACAACTGTAATAACGTATACATATTAACACGTGATCATGCATTGCAGGTCAATCTGTAAAACAGCCTCCTACACCTGTGATCAGCCTCTCAATAATGAGCCATGAGTCACAAGAGTTTAACACATCCTGCATGATGGAGTTTGGAGTTTGGAGCTGCAGTGATCAGTTGTTTAATCAATCGAAAAAAAAATAATTTGCAACTATTTTGATAAGCAATGAATGTTTCAGTCATTTTTCAAGAAAAACTGCCAAAAATGGGCTGGTTCCAACTTCTCAAATATGAGAATTTGCTGCTTTATTTGGTCATGTATGATAGTCATTTAAATATGTTTTGGTTTTGGGTTGTTGATTGGACAACACAAGTAAACCCAAGCAACTTTGGGCTCTGGAAAATTGGAATTCTTTCACTGCTTTTTGATGTTTCAAGCAAATAATCAGCAGATATATCAATAATGAAAATAACCATTAGCTGCAGCCCTAATGTGAACGTAAATGCATTAAATGAGCACGATTTGTGTTCCTAGCTTATAAATGATTGTTTTTTACACCTGTTAGCTGCATAACACCTGTATCATTTAAGATTAGAGCCAAAAGTGAGTTGTTTACTAAAACAGATCATTGCCCTTTTTTCATTGGCTTTAAAACTGAAGAGGCACAGGTGGGGCCAGGTTCTCACCTGGTTTGGCCACTTGGCTGTTGGATGTAATAAGCCGCTTTGACTTATTATACTTACGTATAAAGCTCAGAGACATTTGATCTAATGTAGTAGAGTTCTATAGCGCTGACCAGATTATCACATTTTCTGACCAGATTATCATATTTTCCTAACATGGTGAGATGGAAAGCTGAAGTAATGTTTAGGGGACAGGTGAATTGTCATATCCCCAGTAAGGACTGTCATCCACTATGTGGAAGAGCTGTTCTGTGTAAACTTCTAAGACTGTCTCCCACGCACTGAATGAGACAGTCTCAAACAAGACTAGAATTGTCAGTTTTTTCTCAGTATCATCTTGGTTTCAGGAAAGAACTACTTTGAAGAGACGCTACCTGTTTGTCTTATTGTCTTTATTTCACCTGTTACCTTGGCAATCAGGTTCTGTTATGGCTCTGGTGTCACATCGGATATACCTTTCAGAACTGAAAGTTTCTCAAACTGTCTGCAGCATGCTCACTTGCTCGCACACTGATTTTCGATCAAACAAATGATTTTAACATTGAACCTGTGTTAACCTTTTCTTTTTCTCGCTGACTGATAATGGGAGGGGAAAATAGCTTTAAAAAAACTAGAGGCAGATAGACATAGGTTGTGAAAGGAACTCATTGCTCCTTTTAAATTTATGTCAAGTTCACTTGCCAATTGCATGATATAATCCAGTAACCAGAGTCAAACTAGCGCTAAAAGAGGTTATATGCAGTTTATTATTTTTGGGTGTGTTTATTAATCCAGTGTGATACATTATTTGGAATAAAAGACTAATGTTTTATTGGTAAGTCTACTGTGCAAAATTAGAGGTAGGGATTTAAGGACTTTATTTTGTTAAATTGTCAGTTTCACATTCATTTCAAACACTACTGTGTGCATATTATTATAACTAGGATTGTATATTAGACTTTATAGACTGTGCGATAGTCAGACCATAATCACGGCAGTGCTATCCCTAACCCTAATACAACTTGTCAAGCATTTTTGCAGGTTTGAGTAGTACTTGATTAAATGCACTTTGTAACTTTGCACCACAGATCATTATTCTCCTTGTAAAATGAACACTTCCTCTAAATTTAAGATGCAGCAGGAACACCCTTTTCTATATTTGCTTTAATATGATAATCTCCAGGACCAATCCTGTTCACAGAGGCAACACAAGGCCAAACCAAATCAGACCTCTGGACTGAGCCCATAGTTTGTGCAGAAGTGACTTTCTTGTCCCGGCTCTAACCCCGTCACATCTTGCTGAGGATATAAATCACAGTGACTAACTGAGTGCTCATGGAGATGCCATGAAGAGCCACTTGTACTCTGCAGCTACAACTTTAGCTATATATAAATGGCAAGGGACCGTTTGGTTGCATCATTGATGCAGGGTCCTCACCTCTCAGCAGGTTGTGACCTGTGGGCTTTGACCTCTGACCCCCCCACACACTTTATTGGAAACGGGAGCAGCTGGTGCATTCTGAGCGTGCAGCATTAGTGCTATTCTCTACCACTTGGCCGTCTAAGGAGAACTGCTGTTGTCTGAGAATCGTACTGCATGTTAGGTTGTATGTGAGGGTCATTTATTGACTCCAGGTTCAAGTGGAGTAACTACTGATCACTGATCAGCGGAATAACCTGTTGCAAACACCTGCTTATCACTGGAACCTGCAGGTAGACAGCTGAAAGTTTCAACATAGAATGTGGTGGAATAGAACAACAGTGTGACTTAATTCCACCACTAGTTCAACTATATGGATCAAATGTGGTCAACAGTGAGGTTGAGTCATATTTAATTTTGGTCTTTCACTTTTCATTCACTTATAAATGCAAATTTGTTGGTTTTACATAATTGTCCATCAGCTCAAACCCAAAGTTTTGTTTTTCATGTTATCCATACTCTGCAATCTTACATGAACATGTGCAACTTCTAATTTTTTTTTTATAGTTTCAGACATTTTCTGCACAAATTGTGTATGTCTGACTAGGCACGTCCAGGCACATCCAGCAGGGAGGAGGCCTCGGGGAAGACCCAGGACTAGGTGGAGGGATTATATCTCTAACCTGGCCTGGGAACGCCTCGGGATCCCCCAGTCGGAGCTGGTTAATGTGGCTCGGGAAAGGGAAGTTTGGGGTCCCCTGCTGGAGCTGCTACCCCCGCGACCCAACCCCGGATAAGCGGATGAAGATGGATGGATGGATGGATGACTATGTATAGCAAAGCTCCAAACAAATTGTAATTGTTTTCCTTGTGTGATCTTGTGGCATGCCCATAAACCCTGCACAACCCAGGGATCAAAGACTTTGGATCAGTTAACTACCACTTATCTATTCATAGGCTGGAGACCTAAAGTCCGCTGTAATTTCTTATTTTCGTATTGCTGGTAGTAACTGGCAGTGTGGCTACATCCGCCAGCGCGTTGTGGACTGAAAATGTGTCAACAGTTGTGAAACAAATGAAACAGTGTTGCTTGACATATACTGTTTTATGGTCTCAGTGCATGAATTTGTGAGATATTGTGAGGTGCTGTGCTGTATGTGTGTACAATATGATCTCTGTCAGTAAGCAGCCCACAAATTCCTTTGAAGACAACCTTTTGAAGACCCTTGGAAATGACACCCTGTGTCTATGAGATGTTTTGATACGTTGTGCTTCTCATTTCAATGTCTGTGAGAGTACACACATGGTTTAAGTATTAAGGATCCCTGTCAATGAGTTAAGACAATACTTTGCTTTGTTTCTGACTTGCAAACCTCAATTATGTCTGAAAAAGAGATGGGCTGCAGTGTCCTGTGGCTGGATTTTGATTACTTCTTCAAAGCTTCTCTGTGCTGAATTGAAAGACGTGTCCCCCTCCAACAGGGTGAGGGGTTAAGGGTAACAGAGTCCCCAATGCTCCAGAAAAGATGAGAAAATAAACACTGAGGTATCAAATGTGTGCCATGCAAGCATCAGAGCCCCAGAGATTAGGAATTATTTCTACCAACATTAAGGACAGGAAACATCATTGTTAAACTCTTTCCAAATGTGTTTTAACATTTAGGATGTTTAGCAAGGACACATTGCATACATGTAGGAAGTTTTCTTTTAATAAACATTGATCATCTTCCAATAGTTTGCCATTGCTAATCAGTGAAATATTTTGTCTGTGAATTTATGATGTGGTGAAAAATTACAGCTGCAGGAAGTTCAGTCTGCTGTGCCTCTTACAATTCACACCCAAGACCTGTGCTTTAAAGTGGCAGAAAAATATGGGAAGAGTCTGTGAATATAGGTCTGAAGTTTGTTTAGGAATGAAGTCTGTCTGGAAAGATAATCATTAAGTATGGGGGGAAAGAGAGAGAGAGAGACAGAGAGAAAGAAAGAAAGAGAGAGAGGGGGAGCAGACAGAGAAGCGAGACACAGATGAGGGCGAGAGTGAGAGGTCCTGTAAGGTGGGTGGGAAAGATGGAACGCAGGAGTGAGGGAGGGGACAGCTGAAAGAGGAGGAGAGGGTGGGACACCAAAAGTGGGAAGGAGATTGATGATGAAAAGAGAGGGATAGAGAGAGAGAGAGCGAGAGAGGTGCACACAGCAGGGAGAGCTTTAACTGAGGCCATGTGAGATCACCACTGAAATAACAAAAGCCATGACGTCACCAGCTGGGTTGGATGTGAAAGAACGCTCTGTCAGGCTACCTTTAGCCATAATAACATTACTTCCATTAGCCTGGTTTCTACTACGGGCCAAATGGGGATAGCCCATAGATTGTTGAAATAATGGACATAGGGGAGGATGATGTGGGCAAGCCAGTGTTGTTTATGGTTGCAATGGTGCTACGCTAAGCTAAAGGTTAAAGGGGGAAAGTTGCTGATTGTTAACCTTTCTAAAGTGAGTCATCCAGTGGCAGCAGTGGAGGAAGTACTGAATCTCAGTACTTAAGTAAAAGTACAAATAACCAGAGACCTATTTACTTTAGTAAAAGTAGAAGTACCACAACGACAACCCTACTTAAGTAAAAGTAAAAAGTACCTGATTTTAAATGTACTTTTAGTATTAAAAGTAAAAGTACTTGCATAACGATTTATTCTCTTAATCTTATTTGCATATTACCATTTTAAATAGTAATATGCAAATAAAATAAAAAATTATAAAAAAAAAAAAATTGGTTAGTTTGTTAGTTTGCACCTTGGTCAGTAGTGACCTGTGATGACCCGTGGTTCAGTTATTTTGATGCTGAGCTTCGACAGTATCCATACTGTCCACTACCACAAACAAGGCCTGGCTTTTAAAACAAGTTCCTATCCTAACCAGCATAAAACGGAACTATGTTGTTAGAATTGGAATGCGCTTGGTGTTATTCATGGATGTATTTTAAGATGGTTTTATTTCCTTTAACCATGGGAGAGTAAGCAAATAAAGTGTGTGAAGCAGCGGAAATGGGGAGGCGGATATAAGATAAATAAGATATGATATGCACTATTGATTCTACTTAAGTAAAGTACAGATAGGTGAAAAATTTACTTAAGTACAGTAACAAAGAATTTGTACTTGGTTACATTCCACCACTGTCCAGAAGAGATTTACTGGCGTCGTGTAGCCATGCACTAAAGCATCCCCTGCTTTATTGTCTATTAAAAAAAGAAATGGGACAATAATTTACAAAATGAACATCCTGCCATATTGAAGAAGACTTGAAAATAGAGATTGAGGTCAGAAACCCATTATGAAAATGTTTATTGAGGTAATAAATCAAGTGAGAAGTAGGGTCATTTCCCCTAAGACTTCTATAGAAACGGACTTCTTTTTGCTACCATTGGAGTCGCCCCCTGCTGGAAATTAGATAGAATGCATGTTTAAGGCACTTCCGCATTGACTTCACTTTTCAGGCCTGGAAGCTTCGTGCATTATTTTTACATTATAGGATAGCCAGAATTTACTACCCACACTACTCACATTGTTTAGTTCTCCCATAAATTTCATTCAGTTGTCTAAAATTCCAAAATATTACTCCTAAAGGCAGGGAATCTTCTGCATACTTGTTAGTGTCAATAAATCACATGAAAAGAACAGAACTAAAAATTTCTCTAAACACTTTTTAAACTTCCCTCACCTGTGGTGAGCCTCAGACCCACTCAGTCCTATGGAAGACATACGCTTTAAAAACAGGTCACAAATATATATGGTTTCATTCAAGTTTCAGTTTCAATTTCATTCAGAGCTAAAATGATTAGTTGAACTGTTTTAAGTAAAAAATGCCAAAAGAAATCACTCCTTCCAGCCTCTCACATATGAATATAAGCTGGTTTTTTTAATCATACTTAACTGCATACCTTTGGCATACCTTTGGGTTTTGGACTGTATATTGGACAACCAAGACATTTGAAGACGTCACCTTGGACTCTTGGACAACTGGGACATTCTGACAGAGATAGTCCAATGACCAATGACACTGATGAATAAGATATATCAGACTTTAGCAACACAGACACAAATACTTGTTAGTAGGAATCAATTCATTGTTGGTTTTGGTCTTTTTGTGGGATTTGTGAACAATAAGAAAAACATCACCACACTTATCTGTACTTTAACTCATCACATCTGATGACCTTTTTGTTTTTTGCACCACAAATTACTTCATGTCTAAATCAGTCAGCAACCCTTAATTAGCAGCAATAATTCCTTGTCATATGAGCTTAGATGTTTATTGATGGAGCATAAAAAAGAGGCTGGGAACTATCAGTCTCATGGTTTTCCAGCTTGGCTAAATAAACTGTATTCACTAAACAAACTGTGGTTTATTGATGTCGAACATGGCCATGAGAGTTACAGACTTTAAAGCAAATGGGTTAATTATGTTTGTAAGCAGCTATGGTTTCAGAATGTGTTCTTAGTGTTTTTCTGTGTTGCACAGGATGTTAAAATCCTTCTGCTTTGATATGGATATTAGCATGTAGCTGAAGATAATAATAATAATAATAATAATAATAATAATAATAATAATAATAATAATAATAATAATAATAATAATAACATTTTCCCCAAAACAAGAATTGCCTTGAATATCATGTCTCCACAGATGTCAAAAAGGTCTCACTTTCCTTTAGTAACAAGCGCTCTTCTTCAACAGTGCACTACTGACCCTGACAAACTCAATAACAATATTCTCTCTGAGTTGCACTTTTTGAGTTAGAAATATTAAGGTGTGGCATTGTTGCCCACTGGAGAGATGAGGGGCAAGAAGTTACACTTTCATTGCTGTTTCATTTTATTATTTGTGTGATTGAGTGTGAATGCAGACATCTGTGCATGTGTGTGTATGTTTGAGTGGCCACCTCTGTGTACCTGATGATTCAGACTGAAAGACACCCCACTGTCTGGCTTGGAGCACATCAGTCAACAACACAGCCCAATTATGTTTGCATAAGTCAATGACGGTCTCACACAAAGCCCTCACTATTTGAATTAGCAGCAGTTGACACCAACGTGTCAGCCCAAGTTTTAAAAAAATGAAGAAAGAGTTACACTCACAGTTACAATCATGGAAAGAGAAAACGTTCTTTTACCTAATTTAAGGTTACAACCGAGACAACGGTGAGAAGAAATATATTTTAAAAAGAGGAGACATATTTCAGATATTGACCACATGATCAGTGCAGATGAGTTAAAAAGAAATGAGAGGGAAATAGAGTAAAGCAGTAGAATGTGGCAGCATCTGTGGAAATCTCTTCAAGGAGTCGGGGGTGGGGAGTGCTCTGAAATAGTCCAAATCTCTGGAAGAGCTTGGTTTCAGTGGTCCAGGCATGTGTTTTTGAGAGTCAGAGAGTCAGAGAGAGAGAGAGAGAGCAAGAGAGAGAGATGGAGAGAGAAAGAGAGAGAGAGAGAGAGAGAGAGAGAGAGAGAGAGAGAGAGAGAGAGAGAGAGAGAGAAAGAGAGAGAGAGAAGTGATGATGATGAGGGGAAAGGGTGGGGGGAAGGAGTGGAAACTTCATGAGCATTTGTGAATGCTGACGTACACATTATTGAACTGCTTCACATATTTCCAAAAGAAAGTATTTTTTGAAATATTGAAGAGTAGGATATCCTGTCAAATAATAACCCCAAGAGGAGTGATGCACATTCTTATGAAGAAAAACACTTGCAGTATTAATTATGTCTTTATCTGTGTGTCTAGTAGACAGCAAAGGCTGACAGAAAGTAGAAACACCTCACGTACTGTATAAGAAAATACAGTTTCAACTGAAAGAGAAACATTAAGCTTTAATTAATGTATTGTGTATTTCTCTTCAGCACCACTTATTTCTTTCTCCGTGCTCTCTTTCCTTCTTTCTCTGGATGGATCTGGTTTTTCTATCAGTGTGACCAGTGTTCCCACCTCTAACGGGCCAGCTTTGGGATTTGGGAAGGTTTTTCTATCTGCAGGGTTGTCAGGTTTCCTGCTAGCTGTTTTAAATTCTTCAGACACATCCAAAAACTGCACTATTTTTCAAGTTCTCTAAACATTGTAACCTGTTGCAACATTGATTCCATGGGCCAGCGATAACAGACATGTTCAAGAAATAAAAAATTGTATAAATGTCTTATATTTCAATGACAATTAGAATGATCCTGAATGGTTTATTTTGGGTGTTGCATTGGAAATAATGAAGGCTACAGCAAAAGAATGTATTGACCTAAAGTTTCACTGGCTTTTCGAATTTAAAAGGTGACTACAGCTTTTGTGGGATGCTACATTCAGGAACCATTGTGAATAGTATTAGAGTTACTTGCTGAAAGACTACTTGACAATTTTAAGAGTCCATGAAGACCCAGGGTCTCACACTTGCGCCAAGCCCTCACATCTGCGCTCCACGGCCTCTTGAGATTTCCATCTGAGGAGCTGGCATTTAACTGAACTGTAAACTGCTCACTACCTTTCTTATTCTGCTTGTCCTTCATCCTGGATGATTACTTTTTAACTTTTTAATGCCCATTTTCAATATACGCAATAAAAAACCTGAGTAGAGACAACTGAATTCTTTTTTTAAAGTTAAAGTTAAAGTTAAAGTTGAAAAAAAAAGTTTTTACACTTGGCTGAGGTGGAAAGTTGAGACTTGGGAATGAGGAGACTGTAAAGTTCCTAAAGTTAATACCAGCTTGTCCTCACCCAGAAAACGGCTGTATAGGTTAATTGTGCAAGAAGCTCGTAACAACCCATAGTTTTGTTTCCTGTTAGGCGGCGACCTCTTGTGGCTGTAGTCATTATCGCAAGAGCAAACGAGGAAGCGAGGTGACAAAGTATAAGAGCACCAAATTCCGTGTAAGGACGTATGGGCTCATTTGATATTGTACTGTGTGATATCGTCTGAAGTGGTATAATGGCACTGAACTGGAGAATTGGTACAACCAACTGTTTATCCATAATATTATTATGCACAATTAATTGATGGAAAAGCAAGTTATTACACATTTTCTTTGCTGATTTTCTGACAATTCTGTTTAAATTTGAACTCCATTTTAGATGGAAACTTGACTTAAGATATGAAAGTAGAGTTGGTTTAACATAGTCACAGTTATAAACACTACAAAGTTGGGTCATATTAGGGTGAATTCCAATTAGCGGTATTTATTAGCAATAAAAGAGGGCTGAAAGTCAACACTTTGACGTGTGAGTTTGACATTGGTCATAATTAAGAGAACAGTCATGCAACCCACACCAATATACTGTAATCCACCTGTGAAAATATTGTTTGCAAAGGTGATTTTCTTTTTGAAGTATTAATTTCATTCACCCCTTGCAGAGTAACACCCTCACTAAACTAAACCTCAAAAGAATAAACTGCATAAGAAAATAAAACTTTGTCCAATGTTCCTGGAAATGTCACCTACGCATGAACATATATGTCTAGAGTCAATTCAACTACAGCTGTGCTGTGTAATTCCCATTATAAAAGCCCAAACAAACAATCAGAGCAAAGACAGTGAGGAGGAGCGAGTGACAGAACTGCTTCGTTTTGAACTATGTAGATCCATCTGGGACTGATTCATTAGCTCTGATTTAAAAATGCTGGCAGCATATTTATTATCCTCATGGATGTTTCTTTCCTGGGGGAACACATACTTTTCACCCTACATCTCTTGAAGTGTTGTCTTATACCAGCTGAAATTTGATTATGAGATTATATTAAAGTAACATAAAAAAGAAAAATAACATGTCACAAGTGAATCCAGCCTTCTATTGCTATTATGCATTGTTTAGATGATGTTTTTAACCATTGCAGTCTAACAGTAAAACACAGGTTAACACATCAAAAACATGTCCTGGTTGATATGTATCTCATAATTGATGGTTGTGACACAGTCAAAATACTGGATGCCATATTTGTGAGGGGGCACTGTATTATGGGGTCTCTGTACCCTGTACGTATGGAGCTCATTTCCTGCAGTAGATCAGTGTAGGTTAGGCACATGAATAGCCCTTTTTATGGGAGCAGAGTGGTCCTGTGGATGAAACCAGGTGGTGAGAAGAATGATTTTACTTGAGTAGAAGAATTTTATGTTGTTCATTGTGCAGACCAAGGTTTTTTAAGGATAATGTAACACTCTGGGAGGTAATTATGTCAAGAGATTTAGTAAAAATAATAAATACAAAGCCCCTATACAGTATGTAGGATCTGAACATTTCGGACTTTGGCAATTATGGTTTCAGAAAAGACACTGGCAGACAGCAATGCTTGATAAACATCATATACTATACAATCAAATATGCAAAGCTGCAGATAATGAAAAGGACGCTGATCAGCTTACAACGCTAGTATTCGGGGCACAGGGAAAGTAAAAACAAATTGATATTTATACCACTAAAAAGGCTCAAAATATCACCACACTTCAACAGTAGCATAATGAGGGTCCCTAAATGTTAACCGAAGCATTGAGAACTTTGTAAGTGTACAGACAGTTTATTGAAAAGATACATTATAAAGACACTCGCGTTCATGTTTACATGCCGCCGCCGTCTCGAAAACCAGTCATGACTTACAGCTGGCGATGCAAACTAAAATCAAAAGCAATTTGCTCAATATATCTGAAATAATTGCACTCTGCATAACTTGTCTAGTTTACTTACTCAGTGGATAACTGTCCATCTGGTCCCTCCGGTCTGGGTCGCTGTCCCCAATTTATTTTCGGGACATGGAAAAAAGTTTCAAGTACATCAGCCCTGTGGGGAAATCTTCAGACTGTACAAAACACTGCGTCTCTTGGGTGTCGCGACGCAACAGGTCACACTCCGTGCAACACAGACACTCCTGTTCGGTGGCCATAGCTTCACAATGTCTGCAGGTACACCACCAGTTTCCTGAAGTACGAGGCTGTGTTGCGGCATTGACTACCGGTAGCTCTCTCTCTCTCGTAGCCCTTTTACGGAGCTCCTGCAGCTCTTCGTTCAATAAACTGTTTGTACACTTACAGAGTTCTCAATGCTTCGGTTAACATCTAGGGACCTTCATTATGCTACCGTTGAAGTTTGGTGATATTTTGAGCCTTTTTAGTGGTATAAATAGCTATTTGTTTTTACTTTCCCTGTGCCCCGAATACTAGCGTTGTAAGCTAATCAGCGGTCTTTCAAGCTACAAACACATTCGATTAGCATGAAAACATGTCCCACAGAGTGACAGAGTGGGTACACATCTGTTAATAACCCCTAGGTTCGTTTTGCGCCGGAATTGTCCTTTAATGGTTGAGTATGCTTGAAATGAACAAGTTAAATTCGGTCTTTAACATGCTTTTGTAGTCTCAACAAAAGAATCATACAAAAGAGAAAAGACTTTCTGACAGTCTCTCATTTGTGATGTTGCACTCGGCTGTACACATGAAAAGTGCTGGAAGTTGGTGCAGGAAGACCTTGAGAGTGAAGTTCATATCTACTTGCACACCTGGCCAAATGCAAAAACACAAAAATTGGCAGACACAGCATCTCCTGATTTTGTGATTCTGAAAGGGGATTTTAGATGCTTTTAGTACCTTGTTGTAAGCATACTGGAGCCTCTAATGCTCTTATCTGAAGTTCAGTGTCCAGGTAGAAAGATAAATGACAGCAGATGCAGTCTTGTGCTGAGCTCAGCACTGTGACCATGCTCCCTTTCTCTCGTCCACATTCTTGCCCTCAGGAACCCCCTGGAGAAATCCGGCTTGGTCCTTCCCCTCCTTTTTAGGGCAACAGCTGCATAAGCAGACCTGGGCCTGTGGGCTCCTGTGACCAATGGTGGACCTTCACACGTTTTACAGGTTGCAGTAAAAACGTTTGACAGGGTCACTCAAAGAAGCTCAGGATAAAGGTAACATGTAGGCAACACATTGGAGTCACTATGTCCTATACCTCTTTTGTACTAATCTTCTGTATGAATCCTTCTGCTGCATCGGATTTTACCTCCAGACTCTGAATGAATCTCAGTGCTGATCATCTTTCTGAAGCTATGAATTATGGTGATAAAAAAGAAAAAAATATCAAAGTGAGACCACTGTCTTTTAACCAGAGAATTACCCATCAAATGACAGGAAGTCACAGCGACCCAAGCTTTAACTCACCACACTTACATTTGGTAATAATTACAAGGCCTTCAGTCACATAAATTGGTGTCAAGTTGCAGGGAACATACAGTATACAAGCATACACAACAATCCAGACAGTCCTCCCACCCTCTCTCTTCATCTGTCTCACATACACTCAACCAGATGCAATCTCATAAACATGCACGTACACACACACACACACACACACACACACACACACACACACACACACACACACACGCACACACACATGCACACACACACACACACACACACACACACACACACACACACACACACACACACACACACACACACACACACACACACATATACTTGAACAGGGGGACATATAAAAAACTTCTCAGCCACTGGTACACACAGCCTTTGAATGAGGCAAGTATTCTTGTATATTTTGATAATAGGGTCATGCTGCAGAGCCTACAGTAGGTCGGGTAATCCACCAATCATAGTCTCCTTTTTAGTGGGGTAATAGTGGGGTTAAAGCATGCCAGCGCTTCTGATGACAGACACTTGACTGAAAACATGCCATTTACTCAAAGAGCGCCTGTTTTTTATCCTTGAAAACATTTCAGGGGGTGTGTATTCATTCGATGCCAGTCATTCAGTGCACTGTTTGGGATGGTTGTGGAGAAGTCTTTGTCTCATACCCGTGGTGCAATCATGTACATGCCAATTTTACATACAAAACTAAGTTTTGGCAAAAAAAAGGCATTCCACAATAATTTCAGTAAAGTAAGGAAAAAGCTGAAATAGCAAATGCAGAATGTGTGAATCAAGGAGTAGTTTGACATTTTGGGAAATACACTTATTCGCTTTTTCGCAGTGAGTTAAATGAGAAGATTGAGAACACTCACATGTTTACTTGATAAATATGAAGCTACCGCCAGTCAGCTTAGCTTAACTTAGCACAAAGACTTGAGACGGGGAAACAGCTAGCCTGGCTCCATCCAAAGGTAAGAAAAACAATCTGCCTACCAGCACCTTATGCTATGGAGTTATGTGTCCCTTTTTGTTGCCTGGCAAACTCACAGTGACAATAATGTGTGAATTAGTAAGCTTTAGCGGTGCTGCTGAGTGGTTATTATTATCTTTAGATGAGCCACACTATCTGTTTCCGGGCTTTATGCTAAGCTAAGCTAGGCTGCTGGCTGTAGCTTCTTATTTATTGTAAATAAATGAAAGTGGTATCAATCATCTTCTCATCCAACACTCGGCAAAACATTTTATTTCCTAAACTAACTAACCTAACTAACTATTAATTTAAATATAGTATATGAAAAGTCTCAACTTTTCTCTAAATAAAGGTATAGGCTATGTTTCTAATTATTTGCTGCCATTTCATATGAATCATCACATTTCGTAAAGCAGTATAAATTCATCAGAAATGCTGAAAAATATAAATAATCAATAATGTTAATCAATATTGATTTTTTTGAACCATCAGCTGTGTTGTGGAACACAATAGGATTGCATAATCACAGGGCAAATACAGCTGCTGTAAATGGAATGTTCCACATATAACTGCACTGCAGCTCCCGGCCAAAAACCATGAATGACGGGATCGAAATACATCGAGGAGGAAAGAGAAGGAGAGTGGGAAGATAGAGAGAAGGGGATAAATACAAGATATTTTTCCTCCTTGTTTAAGGTGTTGTGGAAAAGTGAGAAACTCTTGGCACAATTATACCCACAACAGCTTTGAATTTGAGGAAGTTTGTCCAAAAGAAACAGACCCCCATTTCAAGAAAAGGAGGACAGTTCTCCTCTGGAAAAAAAAGACACATTGCGCGCTGTGCCTGTGTGCTGGAAAGATGAACTGATTCCCGGTGCCTCAAGCTGGACTGTGTTAGAGAGAGAGAAAAAAAGGTAACCTTGAGTGTTAATGAAAAACAGAAGCGTTGTGGGTTCTCTCTGTCCTTTTGTGGGACATCATCAGTGTTGCTGCCTGTTTTGTTTTTTTTTATCAGTAAACAAACTGTAGTTTACTCCCCAGGCACTTTTTTTCTTTCAGTATTTGTCTTTACTTGTCTTCCTATTTGTTTCTCTCCTTCTTTCTCTTTACTTGATGCACACTTTCTACACACCCACCCACACTGACTGGGCAGAAGAACTTCAATGGCTCTCCAAGTCTGAGCTGTCATGCCCCTTGAAAATCTGTGAAGGATCTCTCCACCTCAGCTCATCCTGGTTCCCATCTGGAATCACTCTCTTAATAAACTCTTGCTCAAGCACTCGGCTGCTGTGCCCGTGCAGGTCTGAAGAGAAATGACAAAGAAAAGCGAAATAAAATGTCAAAAAGTTCCTCAAAGCTAAACCAATTCAGGACTCTTCCCCAAAGGATTCTTCCCCAAAGACAATGTCATTTTCAGTTCAAAGACCAAAGCAAACATGTTTTTATTATCCAATATCTATCTATCTTATGGATGCTCGATAGCAGGGAAATACAACCTTAAGGAAACTTAAATGCTGTTCATCCTCATCAGGCTGTGGTTGCACTTAAGCATGATATAGTTTGAAATATATGAATATTTCACATCAATTGCCCAATTGTGCCACAGAGGGTGTTTGTGCAGGATGGAGTCTTACAGTCAATTTAGTGGTGGAAGTCCTTTAGACACTGGCTGGCTGTCGCACTTCTGACATTTGCAACTCTCTCGCCCCAGCTGAATCAATAAAAGCCAGCACGGTCACAATACTGCACTTCAAACCCCCCACCCACTCAAACGCATCCATGTGCATATCCACACACACACACACACACACACACACACACACACACACACACACACACACACAGTAAAGCACACAGACACACACAAACATATGCTTAGTCATACAGGAAGCTAGTGGCACACAGACAAAGACACACACTCACACACAAGACACCAGACCGTTCCCAAATATGTACAAATTCCTCACACTCGCCTGAGATCCTCGGCTCTTTCCTCGGCTTCGTGCCCTCTTGGACAAGGAGTCTTGTTACGTGAGTCCAGCAGTGTAGTTCTCTTATACACTTTATGTTTCTGCAGAGAACTGCTGACATCACGTTGTCAACCGTATTGATGGATGTTTGGCTCCAGCACCTTCCAGGTTACAGGACAAAAAACAAGATTTCTAACTTTGATTTTTAGTTCTTCCTCGAATGTTGTGTCTCAATGGATTCATGAGCCAAAAAATACCGTACAGTATTTACGTAATACAGCATTTGAGATAAAGCCTGGAAATTCATCGAAGACTGAGCATCAAACCAGAGGTGACACATTTTTGAGTGTGTCCATAAGGAGATCCCACTGGTGCATCAGTTGATTAAGGTTGTTGTATCACTTGTTGTATCACATTGTCCATGGTTACTAATTGCTTGCAGTGACAGGCGACCGGTAGTCATCAGTCAGACCCCGACAGAGAAGGAGGCTGTAAAAATAGTCACAGCAGAGTTGAATGTTAAACTTCCTGCAATGACACTGACAAAAATGTCGAAATAAATGCAGACAGCAACGACAGATACATAGAAAGTGCACAGAAACATGGAACAACATCTGAGTTTTAGAGAGAAATCATTACTAATTTATGGAAAAAGTATTTCTTCTTTACTGTTTTTAAGAGGCAGCAAGTTATAAAGATACTTAATGCATGTTTTCTTATCCTGATACAGATTTTAATGGCAGGTGTAAATGGGGTGTATATGTCATAAATAATGCATGCAACATTGAACATTTTCAGACCCGTTGTGTGCTTACACACATCCATACATATGGCACAGTTTGAAATCGAAAGCAATGGATATAATTATTACAATTGCATCTTCTCCAGGTATGTATTAGTGCAGATTCAGCTTCCCAGGATGCACTTTAGCGACAAAATATATGTTAAAGCTGTCATATGTGGTCCAAGAAGCAACCACCGTGGGTGAGTGGTGAAGCCAATGCAGAAGCACATTACAGTAATCTGCAGTTCCTCCATTGTCACACTAAGAAAAGTCACTTCACTGATGAAGTAATTGGATAACTTCTCTCTAGCTAATTTTACTTCTTCTAATGTGTGTTTTGGTGGCCGTTTTGTGCCACAAAAAAACATTCAAGAGAAGTTTGTTTTGCAGTGTGTTGATTTATAAACCAATCAGAGTCAGTTGTCGTGATTACCACTTCATCTCACCCCAGTTAAACCCAGGTTTCTTCCCCTTTAACCAAATCATGTTTTTTTTGTGTAATATTTATTATAATGCCCTTGTATTTCTTATTTGCTAAAATAAAACGAATTAAACTCGCCATGCGTTTATCTTTCAATACATCCCTCCCACTATCTCAAACCCTCTCAAAATACAGTAAGTGTTACACAGCAGAGGTAAATGGTCATAACAACATACCATAACAACACACACTAATCTGCCTGTTTTAAAAAGTAATACTCGTGTATTTCTCTCTCTCTGCTCTATCCTTCCAGTCCTCATGACGAATGCTCTGGCCGACTCTATAATCTGGCTGAAAGCAGGCCACATGGCTCTCTATCTCGTGAGGAGATCCCTCTGTGTGGCTGCTCATTCTTTTCAGCTGGCATCTAAGCCTCTCAGGAATGCTGCACTTTCAGACTCATACTGAGTGTGCAAAGTGTTTAAAGTGTGCATGTGTGCAGAGTTAGACATTGTGCCTCAGCGTTTGTGTGTGTGTGTGTGTGTGTGTGTGTGTGTGTGTGTGTGTGTGTGTGTGTGTGTGTGTGTGTGTGTGCGTGTGCCAGTGGGATTTGTTTGTGTGTGTATATGATGTTCATGAGCCATTTATTATGATTACATACAGTACAGTATATTGCAGATTAATTATTTTCTATTGAATTGGAGACTGAAAAAGCAGAGTAATATAGGCCGGACTCTATACTTTACTTCTTTTAATCTGCACAGAAACAAGTGGCTACGAGGATATACCATATAAAGCTTTTTAGTAGCAAGAAAACAACATTGTTGTTCAGACTGCTGGCCCTTCTGGACCCTCAGAGTCTTACAGAATTATGTTTCTGAGTCACACGTGATAATCTCTCAAATGGGTCCAATCGAACTCATTAACCTTGAGGCTGGTGAAATGGGTCAATTCTTGCACCACAAAAAGTTTGCACAGACTTTCCCTTGTTGTCGCTCTAAAGGGATTTGAATATGCCTTGTAGTCTATAAATAAAATAGTACAAAGAAAATAATGAAACACTCTTCTTTCTATTGCACTTTTAATTGTAGCTCAACTCTTTGATTCCATTTTCCTTTTTTCTGACCTAGCTACCTGTGCAGCACCAAACAGCAGATAGACAAAGTTAAAAACTATCTAGTGAACATAGTGAGCATTTAGCAGCTAAGT
Organism: Sander lucioperca; assembly: GCF_008315115.2. Taxonomy (NCBI): domain Eukaryota; kingdom Metazoa; phylum Chordata; class Actinopteri; order Perciformes; family Percidae; genus Sander; species Sander lucioperca. The sequence goes on along the minus strand of NC_050178.1, from coordinate 7,691,676 downwards.
AACCAGATCAGGAGTTGGTGGGACCAAAACACAGCTATTATCTAACAGGTTTCTTGGGTTTACACGTTACATTGGATGCCGTGTGACACTGCTCTCAGGAACACCTTCCATATAAAGGCTAATGCTACAGTTAGCAGGGCAGCTTCACATTTACTGCTTGAAGAAGAAGTCTTTGCTCTTCTTGAGCAGGGTAATGTTGCCCTGTGTCTGCTGGACGTGTAAATAAGCATATACATTGTTTGCTAAGAAGTTCACCTTACCAACTTTAAAAGTTGCAAGACATGTCTGGTAAAGCTGCTCTTTATCATCATCTTTGAACAAAAGGCCTCAGTGGACATGGTAGTCTTTACAAAATGACTTTTAAAGGCCCACAAATGTATTTTAAGTTAAACTGTGTTAGAAGTAAAGATTAGATTTATTATTTTGAAGGTATACAAATGGAGCCTCTGCTATTTCCACAAAAATCACATCAAAGTTACTGAACTACTTGTTGATGAGCAGCAGGCCTGGCCACTGTGGCTCTCTACATTACAGCCTTTAACTGGATCAAACTCCTCACTTGGTTATTTTCGGCCCAGTTTGAGTGGCAGGACAGGGTGGAGGTCTTCCCTCTGGCACCTTAGGTATTTTATACAGGAAAACATGGCCCCTATAGTATACCTCCCCTTCATCTCTCCTTCCTTTCTTCCATTCCTCCTCCTCCTCAGGGTGTGCTCGCTCTCTTGCTTTGAAACCTCAGAGTCTCATCAATAGCCTTTTTGAGCAGGGCTGTTTGGTTATAAATGCTGGTTTAAAAAAAGTTGGTGAAGCCTGTTGATGGTGGCTGATTTCCAAAAGCAGTAGAAGTGTGAGCGGAAGAAAAGGGAACGAAAGGTGGAATTGGAGATGGAGGAGAGTGATGGAACAAGGGAGGAATGGAAGACATAAAGAGACAAGGTGTGTGCGTGTGTGTGTGTGTGTGTGTGTGTGTGTGTGTGTGTGTGTGTGTGTGTTTTCGGTGTATAAAGACTGCACAGTAGTTTGTGGTTTCCTAAGGTGAGTCCAGCGGCAGCACATGGTGAGAGGTTGGACTGTGTGCGCCCTCCCTAACCCACTGACACAATGCGTCTCTGTGTGGGGGACCTGAGGAATGCTGAGAGATGGCAGGACTTTGGAAAAGAGAAGGGTAGAGGGGGTTTTGGGGAGAGAGGAAGAGAGTGAGAAGGAAAGGGTTGGGTATGGGTAATGGATAGGGAGAAACATGACAATGAAGAAGAACATAATGTGCCTTTGTGGTGTTGGCCACTGCCTAATTGTGTCTTTCTACTTTTTCTTTTACAGTAATCTTTACACTATCATGTTTTATATTTTTAGGCTGTTTTTATGTGTGTAAATCAACTTTTTTGTGTTTTTGTGCCTGCAAACCGACATATCTCGAATTGCCACTTGTGGCATGAATAAAGTATTAGGAATTCAGTTGCAGATGAGAAATTTAGGTTTACTTAATCCTAGTCTGACTCACCCGATGTAGACTGTAGGTACAAGCCTGCCATTGGCTGGCTATATTTTCCCATCATCTATCTCCGCTGTCTATTTTGCCATGGCACCGTAGCTGCATCCCGGGCTTAGCGCCGGCCAAGACAATTGTGATTGGTTTAAAGAAATACAAACAAGCCAGATAATTTTTTTCCCTAAAGCAGAATAAAACTTCCTGCTAACAGGCAGACACTTTCTGGTAGTCGAAGAAAAAGCACTTTGCGTTTGTCAGATGACAATCATCTGACATCAAAGGTCATCTAATTACCTGATTAAATAAAGGTTATATATTATATCATCAAAATGACAACTTTTCATTGCTCATTGTTGCTCGTAGCGGCCATTGGGGCAAAAAAACACCCACTACAACTGCGGTTTTTGAAAGTTGGGGCAGTAATGAGCACAAAGGTGAAATTTATGCCTTTATCTGAAATGTTTTCAAACTGTTTTGTTTGGTTTTACTAGAGAAAAGACTTAAAGGATGAGGATTAACTGGTTGGTTTAACGTCTGGTTAACCGGCCCTTCTTCTCAGAGCAGTGCACATCCACAGCCTTTCTATGGAAACAACTGTCAATGGTCATTGTACTTATTTATGTACAGTTTTATGTTTACGAACTGAGATGACTGAATGTTTGTAAATTGAATTTAAAACTAAAACAAACAAAAAAACTGTCATGGTCATATTTTTTGGATAGCTGCCCATACTCTGCTCTTCACTGGCACGAAAATGCAAACCTGCTCTTCCCTTTTTGTTATCTGATGTATTCTTTAGCTCATATTTTTAAGATACCATACATTGTATTCTTTGAACTGCTTAAAAATAGAGTCGTGTTGTTATGATGTAAATTACAATAAAGATGAGGGACAGATGAAGGTTGGTTTAAGTTCAGGCAGGAAGCATACTCAGGCATACACAAGGCCTAAAATAAAGAGAAATGGGATAGAGAGAGAAGGACAGAATGTGGAGAGTATGGTGTGAGATCTTGGGAGGATAAGAAGAGGAGGACTGGAGAAGACGAGGAGGTTGAGGAGAGAAGTGAAGAAAGGGAAAGTTAGGGGTGGAGTCAGTCAAGCAAGGGGCGGTAAGTGACAGGGTTAGAGATGGGAGGTATGGGGAAGGAAGAGAAGTATGATGTGATCATCATAACTAAGAAGCCTACATTTTCTTACTCAAGTAGAGGTTTTGGATACTTGCACAGTACTTCAGTATTTTCATTCTATGCTACTTTATTATGTACTTTTTACTCCAGTGCATTATGAAACATATACTGTGATCAGCATATTGATTTGTATGCAGTATGTACTGTTTGTTTGCTCTCTAAAATACCAATAAACAGACGTTTAAAAACAAAAAACAAAAAAAAAAGTTGCTTACTCATAATCATACAATAGCATAATACATCATAATTTACTAGTTATGGCTAATGATGACTTTTACGGTTGATACTAGTACAGTAGTACATTAGTACATTTTGCTGGCAAAACTAACACACTCAAGTAACATTTTGAATACAGGCCTTGACTTGTAATGGAGTATTTTTTTTTAAATTGTGGTACTTTTACTTATGACTGCAAGGAAAGGAGGGATCCAACTGCAAGACATGTTAGAAGAGATATGTAGCTAGGCTAGTGGGACAAATGGCTAAGAGGGCAGAGGAGGAAGACAGAGGATACAATGAAGAAATAGAGTGTTGAAGGTACAGATCACAGCGAGGACTAAAGGTGGATTAGGGCCAGCAAGGGAAACAATATGTAGGAGGTAACTGTGGCGTGTGATTTCTGGGTGACCTTAAGGAAGGAGGAACTTAATGTCTGCAGGAGTGAATAAGGGCAATAAGCACAGGAGGAAATATGGAATGAGGGTAAGTCATGGATGAAGGAAGGATGAGGAAAAAAGGAGGAGAAAGAGTGTAGTCAGGTAAGGGATGGTGAAGATCACAAGAGAGAGAGAGAGAGAGAGAGAGAGATAGAGAGAGAGAGCGAGAGAGAGAGAGAGAGCGAGAGAGAACGAGAGGAAGAGAGAAAGCGAGAGAGAGAGAGAGAGAGAGAGAGGTGATGGCAGATTTGTTTACAGACTCCCCCACACTGAGTAGGCTCCAGTGGTCTAAAAGGAGACTGGGACTCAGCAGTTGGCTGACCTGCTGAGGGCAGTTTAATGGTGTTTTTTGATCACTCAGATAGGGCATTTTGATTGAGCTCTGATTGTTTGGTAAATTTAGAAAAATAACTGCCAGCAAAAAATGGGACATGTACCGAATCTCAAATTAGGGGCAGATCAGAAAAAGATTATAGCTAAATATAATTCAGATATTTCAAGGGTAATTTTTGGTTTTTAGGGAGGAGAATGGGTATGGACGGTTCAAACAAACAGGGACTTTCACCCAGGAGACCGCTGTTCGTGTCCAATGTGAAACCAAAAGTCAAAGTTAAATTATTGTAACTTACTGTTTCATTCATCCGCAACTAGCGAACCGCCCCCTGAACGACCTGTATGGTTTAGAGAATATTATTGATCCAATATGGAACTGACAAAAGGGTGGGATTCAAAGTCCAAAGTTGCAATTACAAATCAGTCTGTTACTTCAGGACCATGGACAACGCCATGGATTTATCAATTCACAGCAACAGAACTACTGATATTTCAGAGCCATGGTCGGGGCCACAGATTCTCATTTGCACAAACCTCAGATAAAGGATAAATGAGTCAGGCAAACAAGACTCAGATATTAAAATAAAACAACTGTTCCCCTGCACTCTTTCTGCTACTAGAGGATGGAGAGGGGGGATTGCAGGTTAACAAGAGGCATGCATTTTGGTCATTTTGCTAACAAGGGTGATGGCATCTCACCTCAAATGGCCTACTGGTTATGCTACCTGTGCAGCTTAAAACAACAGAAAGCCAAAGTTAATGAGTGGCTAATGAAGAAAGCATCAAGTATAAAGTATCAAAGAGAATATATAGTTCTTAAGAGTTGGTGGACCAAAACCAGAGTTATAATTTGAGTGTTAGGCAGACAAATAAAAACACCATGTGATGCTCTTGTTGCTTTGTGCTGCTGAGTAGGGCATTCTTTGCTAGCACATAAGTGATAATACAGTTTTACAGTGACTGTCTTTCTGCTCCCTAGTTGTTGAAGATTATTTCATGCAGCTTTATGAAATTAGAATTACTGTACGAGTTTTCTTGTAGACACAAAGTCATGTTTACATTCAGTGTTTTCACAAAACACGAGCCTCATTCACAAACAATGCAAAATCTGTGCTCAAACTGTGCGTACGAGCGTTTAATGCACACATCTGGGATTCAACAATATTTCCTTGCCTGAATTTGTTAGTACTCTGCGAACAAATTTAACTTGCGTAGGCACAAATGATGAATTCCTGTTTAAAAAAATGTGACACACATTTTAACTAAATGCATAGAATATTTAAACCACATTCATTAAATAAAGGCTTTAAAGACAAGAATATTTAAAACCATTAGTTACTAATACATTGGCCAAATGTATTAAATAACTATGAAATTGACGCCCTGCACACAGAGTTCACCAGCTGGCGCATTTCATCTTCCTTATCTTTGTCGACGCAGTTCTACGTTTCTTGGCACCTTTCCACCAAAAACCATCAATCAACGAAATAGCGCGAAACCAGGTGGCAGAAATGTGTTATCTGCTCGCACGCATGCACAATACAAGCAAAACAGGGTTCCCACTTGTATAATGTACATACGAATGTGATATACGAACAAATTTCCTCTTTTTTATTGTTCACTTGTTTACTTTGTTTAAGTTTATTTAACAGTAACTCAACTCATTTCAACTTTATTTATATAGTGCTTTACAAAAAAAATGAAACAACATACAATACAATGCAATACAATACAATACAATTTTGCAAGACTAAAGATTACAACAATTAAACAAAATGTTAAAAATCAATAAATAGAAGTCATTATAATACAATACAATAAATACCAGGGATAAAAATAAAACTTAAAAACTACTGTAATGTGATTTCACTACTGCTGAATTTTTTCCTTTTCTTTTAGCATTTTTTTTTGGTGGAATCTCTCCAATGCGAGTATTTGCACACAGCACAACACATGCAATTGTGTCATGTTAGGGGAGTTACCTATGCTAATAAACAGTTCAAGTGGGATTCATCTTTCGGCACACCTAGGTAAGAGCAGGTTTGGATTGTTAATAACGTTTGGTGCATCTGGAGTTTTCTTGTAATTGTCTGAGACAATAAAGAGAAAATATAAGAGGAATGTAACAGAATGTTGCCGCATGAGGCCCATGGTTTCATAGTGGTGAAAAACTCCAGGGTACCTCATGAAATATGTCACTTTCTCATTCACCTTCTCCCATCCTTCAGTAAAGTATGGTCCATGTTGCTAACCAAGTCTGTGTACTCCGGCCACCAGAAAGAGTTAAGAGACACCTTAATAGAGCTCTGCAGGTATCTGTAATCCAGTCCACCTCCAACTGAGGAGAGAAGCACTTAGGGCCATGATCAGGGCTGCTTGGGAAGACAAGAAACAGGTCACTGGGCCAACAGAGAGGGATACCTGCATGGGCGGACAAAAGAGCAGTGTTTTGGATGGGCCAGAGTTAATATGCTGGACATATGGTGGTTATAACTCCTAAATAGATAAAAAGAAAACCAAACACATCTTGGCATATTTGTCTTGTGGTCGGAGTTATTCATGATGTGTGTCTGTGAATATGAATCTTTAACACAGAGAGGTGTGTGTGGGGGCTGTAAATAGTGAAACATAGTGTTACATTTTGGTATACTGAAGGGAATGATTATGCTGTGTGTGTATATGTGAGAGTGCAATTCATAGCCTCCTAAAGCGAGACTATGTGCATCAGGGTAAATCTTGTGTGTGTGTGTATGTGTGTGTGTGTGTGTGTCTGTGGTGTGTGGTGTGTGCGTGTGTTTGTGTGTGTGTGTGTGTGTGTGTGTGTGTGTGTGTGTGTGTGTGTTGAAGCAGGGAACATGCATTCATAAACAGTACCAACATTCAGTGTACTGTACAGAATAGTGTGACACTGCAAAGCTTTAGATTTAAGCCCCCCTTGTGGAAGAAATGCATGTCGACCTTTTCAGCAAAAGAGCAGCAATCCTCTAAGCTGATTATAGTGCACCATTAACCAAAATGAATCAGGAAATAAACGTTCTTGCCAAACAACTCAGAGGTATCCAGAATAGCAAGGCTGGCATTATCATCTGATTTTAATGAGCTTATTCCAGAATAATGGACTTAGTCACACAAAGGGGTTTTAGGTCTTTGCTTTTCATTTAAATATAGAAATTGATGTTTCTGATGGACATTACTCTTGTATTCAAGTGTAGCTGTGGTCAAGATATACCATACAAAGTGTCAAGAAAGGTAATAATGCAGTATGCAGTGGATTACATGTTATTTTGACAGCATATTCATCTACCACTGTACCACCACATTTGTTCATTTTATTTTAAATTCTGAGTCTTGTATAAAGCAAAACATAATGTAACTGTCACTCTATGATTGCACTGTTTAATGTAGCAATCCAATCACATCTGTTTAGTACCTTACTGTGCAGGTACAGTATGTTAAAGAGCCAGCATGGACCCTCCTCAGTGGATTAGGTTGGTAGACCAGCATGCTCTAATCGGCCAGTGGCAGAGGTCCAGCAAATAACTTCAGAAATTAGTTGAATGGCTGCTCTGTTCACCTGTGGTGAGTCAGATGTGGCCTTTTCCAGTAACTCGCATAAAAACACATGAAGACCAAAGCGATCAGAGAGAAGAGCTTCCACTAATTAGAGGAAGGGCCCCCAGTTTTGACATTGGAGTTAAAAATTAGAAGCCAGAAAGTAATTATTTAATCCATTAAAGAATCAGTGATTTTAAGAGAGAAAACAAACCACAACAGATAGGGAGTTGTTTTTATCATTACTGTTTTATTTACCACAAAATAATTAATTACCAAATACTCAAAAGATGGGGCTGCATAAGCCAATCTAGGCATAAGCAAATACGTAAAATGTATCTATATAGTACTTTTCTAGATCACATGTATTGTGCTTCACAGTAAAAGACAAACACAGGAGTTAAATACAATGAGGCAATGCTGAAGGCAGACATTTATAATTTGAATAAGATTAGACAAAAATAACCATAATGCAGTGTTGGCTGACTGTTGGATACTAAAAATGAACTACTCATTTACCTTTTGCATTGTTTAGCTCATGGTTTAGATAAATATTCATGAACTGGAACAATATATTTAAAGAATCTGTCTTGTTATTAACATTGTTGGTGATGTCAGATTCATAACATTATTGAATATTTAGCAAATATATGCAACGTTTTTCCTACTAGGGCTGCAGCCTCTGCCGTGAAAGAGGCAAAGCAGCGGGTGTGGGAGTAGTTCGGAGAAGACATGGAGAAGGACTTTCGGTCGGCACCAAGGTGCTTCTGGAAAACCGTTCGCCACCTCAGGAGGGGGAAGCGGGGAACCATCCAAGCTGTGTACAGTAAGGATGGGACGCTGTTGACCTCAACTGAGGAGGTAATAGGGCGGTGGAAGGAGCACTTTGAGGAACTCCTAAATCCGACTAATACGCCCTCTATGGTAGAGGCAGAGCTGGAGGATGATGGGGGATTGTCGTCAATTTCCCTGGTGGAAGTTGCTGAGGTAGTTAAACAACTCTGCAGTGGCAAAGCCCCAGGGATTGATGAGATCCGTCCAGAAATGCTTAAAGCTCTGGGTGTGGAGGGGTTGTCTTGGTTGACACGCCTCTTCAACATTGCGTGGAAGTCGGGGACGGTGCCTAAGGAGTGGCAGACCGGGGTGGTGGTTCCCCTTTTCAAAAAGGGGGACCAGAGGGTGTGTGCCAATTACAGGGGTATCACACTTCTCAGCCTCCCCGGTAAAGTCTACTCCAAGGTGCTGGAGAGGAGGGTTCGGTCGATAGTCGAACCTCAGGTTGAAGAGGAACAATGCGGATTCCGTCCTGGTCGTGGAACAACGGACCAGATCTTTACTCTCACAAGGGTCCTGGAGGGAGCCTGGGAGTATGCCCAACCGGATGTGCTTTGTGGATCTGGAGAAGGCGTATGACCGGGTCCCCCGGGAGATACTGTGGGAGGTGCTGCGGGAGTATGGGGTGAGGGGGTCCCTTCTCAGGGCCATCCAATCTCTGTACGACCAAAGCGAGAGCTGTGTCCGGGTTCTCGGCAGTAAGTCGGACTCGTTTCAGGTGAGAGTTGGCCTCCGCCAGGGCTGCGCTTTGTCACCAATCCTGTTTGTAGTATTTATGGACAGGATATCGAGGCGAAGTCAGGGTGGAGAGGGGTTGCAGTTCGGTGGGCTGGGAATCTCATCGCTGCTTTTTGCAGATGATGTGATCCTGATGGCATCATCGGCCTGTGACATTCAGCACTCACTGGATCGGTTCGCAGCCGAGTGTGAAGCGGCTGGGATGAGGATCAGCACCTCTAAATCTGAGGCCATGGTTCTCAGCAGGAATCCGATGGAGTGCCTTCTCCAGGTAGGGAATGAGTCCTTACCCCAAGTGAAGGAGTTCAAGTACCTTGGGGTCTTGTTCGCGAGTGAGGGGATATTGGAGCGGGAGATTGGTCGGAGAATCGGCGCAGCGGGTGCGGTATTACACTCAATTTATCGCACCGTTGTGACGAAAAGAGAGCTGAGCCAGAAGGCAAAGCTCTCAATCTACCGGTCAGTTTTCGTTCCTACCCTCACCTATGGTCATGAAGGCTGGGTCATGACCGAAAGAACGAGATCCAGGGTACAAGCGGCCGAAATGGGTTTCCTCAGGAGGGTGGCTGGCGTCTCCCTTAGAGATAGGGTGAGAAGCTCAGTCATCCGTGAGGAGCTCGGAGTAGAGCTGCTGCTCCTTCGCGTCGAAAGGAGCCAGTTGAGGTCGTTCAGGCATCTGGTAAGGATGCCCCCTGGGCGCCTCCCTAGGGAGGTGTTCCAGGCACGTCCAGCTGGGAGGAGGCCTCGGGGAAGACCCAGGACTAGGTGGAGGGATTACATCTCCAACCTGGCCTGGGAACGCCTCGGGATCCCCCAGTCGGAGCTGGTTAATGTGGCTCGGGAAAGGGAAGTTAGGGGTCCCCTGCTAGAACTGCTACCCCTGCGACCCGATACCGGATAAGCGGACGAAGATGGAGATGGATGGAGTTTTTCCCACTATGTTAGTAACTTCTAAGATCTATTGTAGGAATATGGATAAATCTCTATTTCTCGCTATAACTCGCTATTGTAGACAAAACTGATTTTACTTTTTCACTCAGATCTCCAATCTAACATCGATGGAGAAAATGCCAAAATATGAACTGATTCCTGGATGTGTTGGTCTTTATGCTCACTTCACTGACTGGCAGTTGATCCATATAGCACTAGCAGACATTTTCAAGATGCTTTTCCAATAGATATGTACAATAGTCGTCTCAGAAGAGGGCATGTCAGTGCTGCTGAACCTTTCAATTGAGTAATTTTCATGTGTTCTCAGAGGAAGGAGGGGGTAGTGGTTGGAATGTTTGAGTGGAGGGATGACATACATATCCTCCCTATGTTTTGGTTCTAAACAGTGAGGGAAAGTAATGAAGCTATTGAAGTTTGTTGGGGTGCCAGTTGTGATGATTCTACCCCCCACTCTGGAAACTTAATCCAAATGCAGGTTTATTGTGGGAGTAGAAAATCAAATTCCCTCTCTGGCAGCTCTATTTTCTTTGAGCGGGCCAGGTTTTTTGGATTTAAACAGTCCCTCTGTTTATGATGTTTCCACAGGTAAACTCAGCTCTGGAGCAGAGGTATTTTCTGACGCTGCACAAACTGTCGGCTGGGAGGAAATGTGGCTTGCTCTAGATGCTCTGTTTGCTCCACCAAACAGATGAGTTCAGTACAGCAAATGTTTGATGAAAGCCTCAGTTCCAGCTAGGGAAATAAACCAACATTGGCTTCTGCTTTTGTTCACATAAATGTACATTTTTATAAGATTCGCTCCATTATTATACCCTGTTTATTTTACTTTTTTTTTTATTAACAGACGATACAATAAAGGTAATTCTGTTAAGCAAAGGCCCACAGGAAACAACAAGACTGCTTTTGCTGAGTAGAAATATGTATAGCAGCATGCTACATCTGTATCTTGTGTCTGGAAATTACCTAATTTACTGTTTGCTAAGCCTAAGGTCATACAGTTATTTTGATGTTTTGCTTTTCATTCTTGGACAAGTAGAACAGTCTTGTTTTTTCAAACGGTGTGTTACAGCGGGACTAGGAAATAACGCTAGGTTAAGTTACTTATGTAGCTAGTGAGCTAGTTAGCTGGACATGCTAAGGTTCGCAACTTATGTTGGAGCAGATAAACATACCATTTTATTAATTCCTTCCAATTTTGCTAGTGGGTTTGTTTTTGAAAGCAAAAACAAAATTGCCTTCCTTCTTGCTCTTATTACAGCCCCATGCACACCGCTTCAACATGTTTAGAAATCCAAAGCTGCCTCACGGTTGCTAAGCTATGATTGGACAATCACCGTTCATAGCAGCAGTTTAACAAACAGTCAATTTTTACTCTCTTTTTCCACTTTTTCTTTGTTTAATTATGTCTAATACTCCTGTTTAGTTGCAGGTTCTGCTCTACTTTTATGTCATAGACTGTTAAAGTATTGTTATGTTCATATTCCTGACTTCACAGAGTGCGAATTTCTCTATCTGAATATTTATTATTTGATGACTTTACTTATTTGAGGTGTGGTGAAACAGGCTGCACAGGAATTTTACACCGATTACAGTTACAGTTGTTCCTAACCACTCTGCAGCATTTGAACACTTCAACAAAGTATACAGCTCTAAGTGCAGCATCTTAACTGTAGCCTATACCAGTAATGTGACAAAAGAGCATCAATTAGTTTTGTGGTCTGCTGAACAGCATTCATTCTCTGATTAAGTCTCAGACTGGCAGAGGGTTGTTATACCAATCGGCTCTCTCTGTCCCACTGAAGTCTCCACGTCTGGACAATTACTAGATTGTTTCATAATGACACATTTAAAGGGAGCACAGCCTAAAAAGTCTGAGAATAGAAGCACTGTTTAAGAAGCTCTAGTCACGTGTGATTATTATTGCAAGGCCAGGCAATCAGGTATCACATCCAAGCTTTCATGTTTTAGATTGGGAAGTAAACTCTTAACACTCATGTCCCTATGTCTCATGTCCAATGATTTATATAAATCCTTCGTTATCTAAACAACTTTTCAACCACATGCACATTTTTCTCTACAGAGAGCCCTCTATACGTTCTGCTTGTGGGATCATTTGGTCATCGAGGTGGAGCTTCGCAGTGCTCAGGTAGGTAAAAGTCTGGATTGTGAAGTGTTCACCTCGTATAGACACTGAAAGCTTTTTAAGCAGCAGAGAAAAGGCCTGTGTCAATACTGGGCAAGACAAGGTCCTGATTTATCCAAGGGTCTGACGCAGTAGAATTAGCTGAATTACCAGTTTCCAGGCCTATCTGGAATGCCTACTTTTCCAAGAATGACTTACAGTGAAATGAAAGAGAAGCCAGTTAGTGCGCAAAATTTCCTTAGGTGTTACAGGAACAGGAATGACAGAGGAGGGAGGGTTGCACTCAGAGCTCAGGTATAATAAATAGTAAGGGTCTGTGTTTCTCACGGGGCTCTCTTTATAATAACTGCGACATCAATCAGCCCAAAATATGTGAAGCAATGTCTCTCTGTTTTTATTTTCCAGCACCGAGGAGAGTGGCTTTGAAAGGCTCCCAAAGGAAATGGAGAAGCAGAGATCCCTGCTTGTGCAGAAGACTGTAGTGAGTGACTCTTTCTGTATAACAATAGAACATTCATCCACAAATCTCTCCACACATTTGCTGAAACGATTAAATGAATTTGCTTGTGTAATTCCAAACCTTGTTTTCTTTTTTTAACCAGTTCTTGGCTTGTCAGTTCAATCATCAGCCTGCCAAAGAATAACCCCAGATTGGTTTAACTTTGAAGCACAGAAAGATTTATGAGAAATTCAATTGTAAGTAAGTGCTAGGAATCATTCAGTTTACCCTTCAGTGCTTCCCTCCAAACTATTGTCTGTTTTGTGGCCCATCTGTCGATTGTTCGAGAGTGGCATGATCAACTTTTCTGGCAGACAGCCAGTATTCATCTCTGTGCAAACCTTCACAGTCCACATCCAACACAGTAGCAATTGGCCATTGTAGAATAAGTATAATTATAAATGCTTGGAAAGGTTTGACCTTTCATTTTAAGTGTCATTTCAACAGAAAAGCCTGTGTCATAATAGTAAAGCCCTTAGGTAAACATTTTTGAAATGCTAAAAAAGTACACTTTAATGCAGATTAAGAAGCAAGATCACATGTTCTTCCTGTCTATTTGCCTTCCAATTATCTGAACACGTTGTAGACAAGATAAACTTAAATTCTGCTCGTTTCAATTTTACACCTTTCCTCATTTCCACTTTTACCCTGTTGTTTGTTGTCGTCCTCATGATGCCCCTTTGCACATGGGACTTTGATTAAATGAAACCCATCCAAGGCCCATTTTCATTGGTTTTCTCCCTGATTCTTGTGTGCTTCATCCTTTTGTGACATGCACTATTCTTTCATGAATCAAATGTTACATCCTTTTCCATTTGAGACACTGTATTTGAAGTTACATTTGTGAAATCCACAAAGTTTCAACACTGTCATCTTGTCATTTAAGTTTTTCGTTGCTTGTCTAGTCTGTCATCATTATTTGTAAATGATAATACATGGGAAAGTGAAGACAATATGTTGGTATATAACACAGACAGTAATGAACATATAGAGTTGATATGATATAGGGACAGGGCCTCTTCTCACATACAACAGATCTCTTAACAGCAAGCCATATCATCAAATTTTTAGTCTTATCATTGGTGTTTCATGATCTTGAAATCTTGTTTTTATCTGTACATCACAAAACACACATTTGTCACCAATGTTGAGTCTCATTTCAATGTCTGTTTGAGTTTGTGTAATGCTGTCTGGGCAGTGATTAGAAGCATTTACAAAGGCTTACATATGGTATGTTGTATTTAGAGAAAACTTTCACCCATTCCAGTTCAACACCTACAGCATCTTGGATCTCTTCCAAAAATTAATCAAGCGTCTTCTGAAAGAAATACCGACATGCTCTACAGCACAGCAGAAGCTCAGACAAAACAAAACACTCTTTCTCTCTCTCTTTGGAACAAAAATAAAAGCCACAGAGCTTGAGAGAGGAAACAAATTCTCCTTTTATCTGTTGCCTCTCGGCATAAACTGAGCACAATCTCTGTGTTGATTTTGGATGAGCAGCAGAAAATTTTTTACCCAGGAAACCAGACGTATCCTATAATTCAGAGAGGGGGACACAGCATACAGGGAGTCAATGTACTCATAGTCTCTCCTACCCAGTATTACAATATCAGTCAGTCCACACATCCCCAGTTCATGTTTCTTGTGATGCAAACAGCAGAATTTAGGACTACTTTAAGTACTTACACAGTATTTATTTTTATCAGCCACGATAGCTGCATGGCTCTGTGGATGGCAATATCAGTCCCTCTGTGGGTCGGTTATCATATCATCTTTTTACATGTATTACCAATACTACTATGGTCATCTACAGCACATTGTTTTCTTGTGCAATTCCATTCTTGATTGACTGTCACGCATTTGTACAAAAACATGGATAAAATACACTCAGTTGCCAGTTTACTGGTACACCTAGCCAAAAGTAATACAGTTTAATACAACAGTCCTTTTAATAAAGTCTTCATAAAGGTTATAATGTTCATTTTTTATTGAAACTGCTAGAGAGGTGTTGATTTATGTATACACACTACATATAAATGCATTCCCCATACTGTACGTGTAGTTACCAAGCTCTCGTCTATTGATAGAGGCTTCATAACCAACTCACCAAATACTAAGCATAAATACTGTACTAACAAATTAAATATGCTGTAAAAGTACTTCTTGAAAGTCAAATCAGCCAAAAAAAAATCTAAACTCAACAAGGTCAGCAAATCAAGAGGATTTGTCTGTTTTCATTTTATGGTGTATCAGCAAATTTCTCGCTCTGGGAAAACTCATAGGGTAGCTCGATAAAGTCCGGTGGACTCAAAGTAAACTCAGCCCTGTATACATTTCTCTTGCCTCCTTTTGAGTGGCTTGGGAGAATAAAGCACAATAAACAGAAGCCCCCCCTTTAAAAGTCCACAATAAAAGCAAATAGCCCCAGCCTGTCTATAGCTTTATTAGCAGTCAGCTGGTTCCCATTAGAAAGGCTTTGTGAACTGCTATCTCTTCTCAAGAATCTCAAACAAACTGACCCTCGGCTCTGTTTGTCTCCCACTAACCTCTCTCTGCATCTATCGTGCTTCTCCCAGCAACAGCCCGGGATACCGCCAACCCTCCCACCATCAGGGGTCAGCTTTGGTGACCTCTCTGACCACTGGTGTCGTTACAAAGCCACCAAGGTGTAAGTGTTGAATGATTTGTTAAACATCTTTTTTATTTTGTTGTCCTATTGCGTCAGAGCAATGCCTCTCCGTAATCTTTTGTTTCTTTTTTAAAGTAAGTTCAAGCTACCCTTAAATATACTTTTTTTGGGGAATTAAATCATCTGTACTTAAAGGAATAGTTTGTCATTTTGGGAAATACTTTAATTTTTCTTTCTTGCTAATAGTTAGATGAGAAGATCGATACCACTCTCATGTCTGTAGGGTAAATATGAAGCTAAAGCCAGCAGTGGGTGAGCCAAGCTTAGTTTAGCATAAAGACTGGAAACAGGGGGAAACAGCTAGCCTGGCTTAGTCCAAAGATCGAAAAATCCACCAACCAGTACCTCTAAAGCTCACTGATTAACACATTAAATCCCATTTTTTTTTAACAGTACAAATACTGATTTTGGAGCAGATCTGAATCACAGGGCGGATACACACACACTTTTCACTTTCATTAACATTGCGGGATAGTGCATAGCCTTGGCTGAGGTCTGCGCTCTCGAAGTGCCTTTCTTGTTTTTCAAGTATTTGGTCATTAAACCAAAGTAGTGGAAAAATTAGAATTTTAACTAAGGATGACAGCAAATTAAAAGTCTGGATCACCACCAAAGTTATTTAAAAAAAAAACATCCTGAGGGTGACATGAATGTGTGTTCCAAATTTCATGACAAGCCATCCAACAGTTGTTTAGACATTTCACTCAAAACGACAAATGCCAACCTCATGGTGCTATAGGAAAAGTTAAAGGTGCATTAGGATTTATCATCCGGGGAACATGAATGTCTGTACAAAAGTTCAGATAGATATTTCAGTCTGGACCAAAGAGGCTAAAAAAAGCACATTTAAGCATTTAATATCCGTGGAAAAAGTTTAGCTACTGAGGGGTTAAAGGTCCTATGGCATGCTGTTTTTTGGATGCTTTTATATAGACCTTAGTGGTCCCCTAATACTGTATCTGAAGTCTCTTTTCCGAAATTCAGCCTTGGTGCAGAATTACAGCCACTAGAGACAGTCCAACAATGAGCTTTCCTTAGGATGTACCATTTCTGTGTCTGTAGCTTTAAATGCTATTGAGGAGGAGAGAGGGGGGGCAAGGTGGAGGGTGGGGGTGTGGCCTTGACCAACTGCCATGCTTCGCTTCTTTGCAAGCCATGATGTCTCTCTCTTTCTCATGGGCAGACCAAATTCTCTGGGCGGGCAAAGCAGAGAAAGGGGAGGTAACCTTTCCCCTTATGATGTCATAAAGGGAAGATTCCAGATCGGCCCATCTGAGCTTTCATTTTCTCAAAGGCAGAGCAGGATACCCAGGGCTTGGTTTACACCTATCACCATTTCTAGCCACTGGGGGACCATAGGCAGGCTAGGGGAACTCATATTAATGTTAAAAAACCTCATAAAGTGAAAATGTTCATGCCATGGGACCTTTAAGGGGTAATTTGTGAGAATGTGTATATAGATATGTTGTGTATGTAGATTGAGTTTCTTGTTGAAGAATGTGCTGAGGTTGACATATGAGAGATGAAAAGATAGTCTTTCCTTTTCTTCATCAAATGAAGTTGGCCAGGCCTGCAGCACTGAGCAGCCTTTGTTGAGCCCCGGCTCTTGGTTCTTACTCATGCTCTTAGATGGCCCCCTCTGGATCAAAGACTAGTCCTGCCCTTCTTGCTTCCTGTGATCAAAAAAAGAGAGATGGACAGAAATAGATAGGTAGAAAGAAAGAGAAACAGTTATATACACACACATATATATATATATATATATATATATCAATAGAACAACTGAAGACAATGTGATATAGAGGCTAGTTATAGTGGTAGTGAGTTTTTGGGGGTATGCAGTGGTGGTGGTCGTGGAGGAGGGCTCAAAGACCTGACCGAACCAACATGAAGACCAACCAACAAAGCTACCATTCATGTTTTTTTCCCAGTAATTGAAAACGTTTCCCCCCTGACGCTGAAAACAGAGCAAGGGGCAAATCTGCAAAGACAACAGACAGGGAGAGGTCCCCGCTGCTGTGGATTAGGATCTGCTCACTGGGAGCCACATTCAGATCTCCACGCAGGCAAAAGGAACCAGGCATCAGCATCACAGAGTGCAGAGCAGAGAGGAAATTAAAGGCCCGATCTTATTCCTCCGTGGGCAGGGGGATCATATGGCCTTGGAGGCCAGGGGGACCTGGTCTGGATCCTGGGCCGGCTCAGACTGCAGACTGCTCCTTGTGATGCTGCTGCTGGGTATAAGTGAATGTGAACTGTTTTACTTCACCCCCTTTAAATTTAGTGTATGCACTGTATGATCTAATATCTAAGGAACTAATGAGAAACTCACTGCTTATTAATGAATGAATAGCTAACAATTCTTTCCTGACTATTGGCTATTTATCACCTATAAGAATATCATATTTCAATAAAGGGTTTATAATGCACTATGATGTAGTTGTGAGTGTTTAATGTAATTGTCAACAACTATAACTCCTCCTGTGATCACTCGTACTGTAAGTGAGGCCCTACAGGATGAAAGATGACATTATAGTAATGAATAACAATATAGTAAAACACTGCTGTAATAACATGAAATGTGTCTTTATAGAAGATATGATTGCTGACAACTACTGGACATAAATAAACATTTAACATGTCCTTATAGCTGCATACAACTAAAGTGTTATAAACTCTTTATTACAGTAAATGTTTCTATACTGTTATACATACTAAATGGGGCACTTAAAGTAAAGTGTTAGTCTATCATATAATATATCAAGCATTATATGATAGACTAACACTCTACTTACAGGCTAAGCCAGTATCTAATCATTAGTTCCTAGATATCTATGAATGAGCACCAATATAAACACTTAGCAGTGGTGGAAGAAGTATTCAGATCTTTTACAAGTAAAAGTCCTGCATTTAAAATGTAACATAAGTAAAAGTATGTATAATCAAGAAAATATACTTAAAGTATTAAAAGTAAAAATACTCAATGCTCACATTTGAGAAGCTGGAAACATGATAAAAATGTTACATGAAAAATGACTGAAAATCATCAAAATAGATCTGTCAAATTAACTATTTTTGCAGTCAATGGGAGGGGCTATAGCAAGTATCAACAACCCCAATAATTGGCATACAGTGCTTTACTATTTCAAAATCGATCTAGATCCTTTGGTTTAATGCAAAATGCTTAGGTTAAGGTTACACAGGTTAAACCAAACCGTAATATACATTCGGTACCACAACCACACATGTAATTAAGCAGTTGCTCATGACAGGCCTGTAGGTTGTGACTATATCACAGCTAAGGGGTGTTGTTCCATCATCAAGTATGGCAATATAAAGGTTATAGTCACATTCCAATTTAAATAGATTTTTATTAAGAAATAGTTCATAATACAGTTGGCCTTTCTGGACTGGCTGCCTGCACATATTGAGGTGGTTGCTATGAAACATAAGCCTGTTAGCCTTCAATAGCAGCTAGCATAGGCTATTTCTTTTGTTTAACGCTAATGGGTTAGTTTGGATTCAACAGAGTTACACAATAGCTCAAACTAACTAACTGACCAAGGCAGCAGTAGACCAGCTCTCGTGTTCTGTGAGTAAAAGGTTTTTGTCAATGGAGTCTTTTTGGCTTTGAAGAGGAGCATAGATAACGGCTTCTGTTGCTCATCGGAAAAGGCTGTCTGAAGACAAGTTAAAGCGATAAAAATATTCTAAATATAGCGTACACTTAAAGAGATACTTTGCCGATTTTAAACCAGCTCTGTGTCATGGCACTGTGTGTGCAGGTGACGTCATAGCGGCCGTGTATCACGCGTATGAACCAATCAGATTGCTTGATTTAAGCTATCCTTTTTATAAAAGAAAGATGGACACCAAATCTAATCGCTGTACTGATTGTAGAATGTTTGAAATGTACATCTTTTTTATCAAAGCACAATCTCTCTTCATCTTATGAATGAGTTTGCAGAAAGCCTGTTTAAGTTGGAACTGGCCCTGCTTCTGAGAAGATGTGAAGACGTAGATGAAAGGATGATCAAAAGGTTGAATCAGCTTTGGGTGGCCCCCGAGCTTCCGATTGCCCTATATTGTGTTTTGGCAAAACTTTATTTTGTTTGAGGGTCTGAGTCTGCTGAGGGCGTTAGTGTGAGTCGGGACATCCTGTTTCGTGAGGGGAAGATGTTTCCCTCTTTCTTTGTCTGTCCCGGGGTGCTGCCTACAGCGCTGGAAAAACTTGAAGGCCACGACTGTTGATGTTTTTATTTTTTGTTTGTGCTGTAATTGGATGTGAGATCAAAGCACCCAGCACAGAGGAACTAATTAGATAAATATATTTCAGAGTTGCTGTCAGTGTGTGATATCTTGGGGTTATAAAGATGATTAGATAATTAATTTTAACTTATCCAACAACTTTTACAGTTGTTGGGAAACTGGGATAAACAACCTGTAAAAAAATCCACTTGTTAAAAATGGCAAATAATACAGAGGCTTCCCAACACAAGAGTAAAACAAATTGTATTATATTGACATAAAAGAGACATGGTAGTTTTACAAGTATAAAAAACTGTATTTTGATTTTCCTAACAAAGCACACTCCTGAGCTCTGTCTACAGCACAGTGATGTGACCCTAGCACCAGTGCTTTGTAGTCTGTTGCAGCTTGAACTGTATTGAACCTCCTCTAAAACACTCAGTGCTGTGTCTCTCTCCTCTGTCCAGGTATTTTCTGTGCAGAGTGTGCATTTCCCTAAAAGATGTTTCCTCAGGCATCCTCTTTCATTCACTTTTAGACTTTAAAGAGCAGGTTAGGGAAAAGGAATGTAGTAATTTGAGTTAATAGTGGTGGGGGTGGAAGTGCAGCTGGGCTGGGTCTCAGGAATTACCTGAGGAATGATAGAACATAGTCCTGTGCTGACAGAGGTTATTCTACAGACTGTCACAGTGTGTGGGAGCAACAGACCATATTTTAGGGGAAAACACTGACTGAATATCTAGGATGGAAAAAGTTAGTACAGGTTAATCTAACATAATGAAAGTGAAAATGTCTGCCTTGTCTCCCTGACAGACATATACATATATATATATATATATATATATATATATATATATATATATATATATATATATATATATATATATATATATATATATATATATATATATATATACATATATATACATACATATATACATATATATACATACACATATATATACATATATATATACATACATATACATATATATATATATACATATACATACATATACATATATATACATACATATATATACATACATACATATATATATACATACATACGTATATACATATATACATATACATATATACATACATACATATATATATACATACACACATATATACATACACACATATATACACACACACATATATATATATATATATACACACATATACATATATATACACACATATACATATATATATATGTGTGTATATATATGTATATGTGTGTATATATATATATGTGTGTATATATATACATATATACATATATATATATATATATATATATATATATATATATATATATATATATATATATATATATATATATATATATATATAGTCAAGGGTAGATGTAGATGAGTAGTCGTGAGCAGGTGTAAACACTCAAGATGAGTCAGAGATGAAGTTGACAAGATGGGATTTTTATTGTTTACCCCAATTAAGGCCAAATGAGGCAAATCATGAAATAAAAATTAACAAAACAATTAAAGAAAACAGAAAAATATATACTTTCAAGGAAATAACAAATTGACTTGGGAGTCAAAACAATAAGATAATATAAATATTCAACTGTTCACTAATTAGACCTTAACTCAAGTCATCACTCTGAGGATATGCAACAAACTTACGTCCTACTCCCTCAAGTGTTCCAACAGCTCTCTGGAGCAAATACTACTGGCACTCTATATAGCCGGAAGCCCCACCCCTCAAATTGGAACATACCAACACAATACAATGCAGGGGTGGCTCAGGTGAATAGACAGAAACGGCTACATACAGCCAAAATTAATATATCTAAAGAGCTAGACATTTACAGCATATCATTTATATGATTCACATTCAAATTAGACAAAGCCCCAAGACATCTTGATGGCTACAAAATGTAATACTTAAAATGCCGGTTAACTTCCTGTTACCCCGGAAGTCATAGACCCATTTAAACCCGAGGATTGCGGCTAACTTTCCTTTAGAACAAAGAGAGCACATGCTGGTATGACAAATCATGTTACCCTCTCTTAGCTTTTAAACTCAATAAACGACACTAGTTAACAAAGGAACAAGTGTTGTGTGATTATTGTAACTGAACATGTTTGTGAAATAAACTGTAGGGTTTTAAACAATAGAAAATGATGTATTGATGGATGTTGCTATAGCATGTTAAATGTTAAATGTGTACACAAGAAAGCTACAGGATAACTGAGAAATTTGATAAATGACTAGGTTTACAGATTATTTGACAACAGTGTGTGGTAATTAACAGAACATATGAACACGCTAAATAAACCTATACAGGCAACATTTACATTCAGTCTCTGAGAGAAAAATAGGTAGCGCATCACTAGCGTGACGGCAGCCATGCGCCCCGTCACATATATATATATATATATATATATATATATATATATATATATATATATATATATATATATATACTGTATATTGCTCTCCCTAAAAGGTTTTGAAGGAAACATAATTACTGCCTGCAAATATGTTCTAATGGCAATGTTTTTCAAGTCAGTAAGTCATAGAGAACCAAACTTTGACACCGGAGAGCTGGGGTCCCATATGAGGTTAAAACATTTTGATTAAATACTGAAAAACTACACCAACGCCACAAAGTGCTTTGAGTGCCTAATCATAAACATAAAACACTAATTAAGCAGTACTGTAGGAAAACTAATTAAATAAATCAATGTATTACTGTTATTTTGCAACTTTGTAGATGAGCTGATAAAAAACATTTTCTCATTACATTGTTTAGAACTCAGACGGTATTGTGTTTCTTTCAGTGCATATTTGCTCTTGCAAATTAGTATTATACAAACGTAACTCTTAGGGGACAGGGCTGGAACATGTATTAAATGAGAGCTCCTATTCTTTAATGAGGAAATGTCCTTTAATAAAAATAAAGTGTGACCAGTGCAAACCTTTTACAATGAGATCTTTAAACATTTGTGGCTTGCCTTAGAACAATACTTTCACTTAGAGGAAACACAGAGAAGATGAGTGGGTAGCAGAGAAAATTAAATGAGCATGTGCTGAATTAGTGTCTCTTTTTATAGTAGTAGTAGTAAAGAAGTGAAAAGTGAACCCAAGCTCTGTGAGAAATATACACTGATCTTGAGATTTGTTTAAATATTTATGTAAATTTTACATTTTGCAGCTAATTATACATTGCGTGGTAGTGCTCAATTGGATAACTGCTTGATGTGCTTCACTTGGTGTTACCACGGAGACCAGAGAAGTTAGAGATCTCCCAGTCTGACAGACGCAATTACCTTGTTGGTCGTCACCTCCCTCCTGCAGCAGCCTCATCAGCTGTCATCCTCGTGTGATGACAGGTTAATACACACATGGCCTGAACTTCAGCTCTATGGCTGACCTGTTGACTGTCAGTGGAGGGAGTTGCCATGGAAACAGATGGATACTTATATCAGCTGTTAATAATACACTGGCAGAAGACCAAATACTTGATGTAATTATTGTCTGAGATTAAAGGAGGTATTTCCACCAGGACAAACTAGTGAATGGGCAGTCCCTCCACTCATCTGTGATCATACCACCTTGATACCATAGATGGGAGTTGAGATAATTACTTAGATAGCCTTTTTGTGTGATTATTTTACATTATTTATAGTGTCACAATCTGTGAACTCATTACAGGCAAGTATGTTGCAGTAAATCACAGGGGGACCTTTGATGAAGCTATAAGTGTGTTCAGGTCACTGTTTGGTGCAATTAGGACAGAGACAGTAAAAGAGAGAGAGGAGGGAGTGGGCGGTAACCAGAGGGAGAAGAAACAACTGAAGGACAGAGACTTGTCAGGGGGAGCAGAGCAGAGTTTCAGCCAGCCGCTGAACTCTCATTCATGGGCAGTTGGACGTGAACACTGGGCGCTCTGTGTCTATGGAGGTGATGTCTACTGAGTGATGCTATCTTTACCTCATTGATACAATGGCCTCATAGACAGCAGACAGTGGGCCAGAGCCACAGGTCTCCATACTGAGCCTCACTGCTAAGCCACAGCTACTGCCAGGAAGAGTGCACCACCTACAGGTGCTGACAGAGAGTGGGGAAAAGACAAGTTTTCGCAAGTAAACTGGCACGTTTTTATAAGCAGTTGGTGGTATAATATAGCTCCATGCCTGGGGCTTCTTATATTTGTTTTGTGAATAAATGGATAGTCTTAACCTTTAAAAATGATTTTAATTTTTAATAAGGAAAATGTTACTTTTTGTTACTACGAGGGGGTCCTAAGACGACATGTTTATGTTAAGACTGTTACTGTTATTTCTACAGTACATCTTTATTCTATATATTTCTAAACTGTGTTTCTTTCTGACTTCCCTAACCTGTCTGTGGCTCTCAGTCCCAAGCCCACTGTTCCTACTAAATCGTTAAAAATAAGTCACAAATATATAGTTTAATTTTTTTTCAAGGCTTCGTCATTTCCCTAAAACAGTTGGGTACTGTAGTATTTAGCAAATGCTATTCTATCAGGAGTAAATAATGCATTAGTTTGTTACTATTTTTCAGCTGTGCATTAATGTGCATTTGGTGCTCTAGTGAGTTTTAATAACAGCAGGAAGTTGTGCAATATAAACTACAATGTTCATGGAAATGAACATGTCACCCAGAACAACAGTGTGGTTCATGAATGTGTTTTTAAAAGTGTGTGGGCAACAATGGACGTCTATGACACAGAGGAATAAGCTATGTCAGGTTTTGGATACAAAGATAATGTCAATTGTTGGTTTGGTGACAATAAGAAAACTATGGACAAGCATCAGACTTATGCATTAAGGGATCAAGTCAAACATGTGCCACTTGTAGAATATATGAAAGAAGACAAAACGTGTAGATAACATGCAAAACGATAGCTCAAAAGAAGTGGTAGGAGATTTGAAAGAGAGAAATAGTCATTACGTTTCCATAAAAATTAAAATATATCAATTAACAAGGACCCAGAAGCACTGACTGTACAGTTTTTAATTTCAGCTTTTTTCTTTTTTTCTTTTTTTGTTTAAAGAAGGGAGCCTCAATGCGGCAGCTTTAGTAGGTTTGGATGCATGACTGCTAGAGCTATTTCCCTTTGGCACACCTTAACTCCCCTCTTATAACGAGACATTCTGGCAGGCAGGAGGGGAAGATCAGAAGAGAGATGGGGGCAGAATGGAACATTTGGCTTTTTTCAAAATGAACAGATGCCAGGTGTCGTAAAAAAAAAACATATAGGAAGGCACACACATCCACAATACATTGCAAATACTCCCTCAGTCACTTGCTACATTCCATGTTCAGAGGATTTTGTAAGGAAGGAAACCCCACATCAGTGAAAGAATTTCTCTTCACCTCCTTTTTTTCACTATTACCTCCTCCCTGTCACCTATATTTTCCTCTTCCCACCCTCTCACTCTTTAAAGTCCAGGTTTCTCCTTTCTCGCCCTCCCCTTGCCCAATCATCTCTCACTCTCTTTATTTTTATCTGGTTAACTCCTCCCACTCTGATCATTTTCTTTCATACCAGATATGTTGAGTGAGCCCTTAATCATTTTAAAGCAGCGTACAGTCTTTCAGGAAAAAATATTTTGAAATGATTGCATGGTGTAAAAGCTTATATAGTAGAAGGTGCTTAATTAGCAAAGAAAATGTTATAAGACATAAGTTTGTGGTCAGTGGAGTCAGTGTAGATGATAATATTTTATTGATAATAACACTTCTTGGAAAGCCTCTGCCAGAGAAACCACAACCCACAAACACTACGGAACTCTGTCCTCTTTTACACACACATACACAAATCATAAATTATGACCAATGCATTTCCTGCTCCAAGTATCTGCCACAAAGCTTGAACCGTCACTGAGTCAGAGTGGTGGTCACTGCAGTGGTAAAAGAAAATGGCTGTTATTTAATCTGTGCTACCAGCTGAGTGGCTGGCAGACAGCTGACCTGTTTCCGTTGTGGGACCAGGCCGTCTGTGAGCAATTTGCATTCTTTTCACTGAGAGTTTGACAATTTTCGGCCAAATTGTAAATTGTAAGTAAAAGAAAATACTTCAGCCTCAAAGGCACTTGACAGTTACAGTGTGGCCAAAGGCTTCACACTTTGACAAAAGTGGAACTTTTTTCTTGGCAACTTTTTAAGCACGGCACTGTTGGTTTTTCCTCTGAATTTGAGCTTGAGTTATTGCATACTTTTATGTTTGGACAGTCACAACATTATCACTAAACTGAGAGAAAGTAGGTGGACAATAAAGAGAGGTGGGGATTGTTCTAAGTGGGAGAAACTGGTCCGGTAATATAGCTCCAATTTGTCTTTGAAAAGTGCAATGTGCAGTGAAGGGACACACCCCGACTAAATGAGCCCTGACAGGCTCTCAAATACGCCAGACCAAAGCAAAGTACAGGGGGAAAAAGACTTTAGTGAAATGGAAAACAAACCTTGAGAGATTGTTCACACAGAGCAGTGCAGAGATTTATATATGTGTGTGTGCTGTCTTTGTTTTTGGGGTCTATAGTGGGCATGGGAAATGTTTTGTTTTAATGTCTTTATTATTAAGAAAATGGCATAAAATACAATCTTCTTTTGTTTTGTTTAATCATGCATACATAAGGCCCACATGACCAGCAAATGCAGCTATCACATGACAGTTCTGCTGTGTTTTGGAACATCTTGCAAAGAGTTGATAGCCTTTCCATCTGCACATTGGGAACCATTGAGCAATTCCACACATTTCACAGCTTCTGCTATGAATATGCTCTGAGTATCAACGTTGTTGATTTATCACTCCTTTGCTATATAAATAAACATCTTTTCCACTATCATCTCTAATAACTGTCTCTCTGTCTGAGTTTTGACCAGACTTTACAGGTCACTTTCCCACACAGAATCTGAAACAAACAGTTGGTAGCTGAACCCCTGCCCAAGTGAGGGGATTACTGTCTAACTCTATCCTTCAAAAGGCACTGCCACCTCCCCTTCCCTTCATCTCAGTATCCTAGCCTGCATTTCCATCTCTAATGTCTTTCTGTCTGTCTCTCTGCTGTCTGTGTGAAGTCTTGCCAGTTTATTGGATTTACAAGTCTGTGAATATCACTTTTTACTGGAGCTGCCCACTGGCACACCCTGTAGTGTGTGTGAGTACTTGCATACACAAATGCCACATATCTCATCGTAATTCACTAAATCCCTCCACCCTACCTCAGTTCACTTTGTAATTATCAGACAAAGTAGGAGGGCAGTTCTGGTGTCCTGCAGTTACACACCTCCAGGTCATCTGGTCACTCTCTCTCTCTTTCTGCATCCCTCTTCCAACTGCAGGGTTGTTTCTCTCCCTCTCACCATGTCTCTCCTATCAATGTTTCTCAGTTTGAATCTCTCTCACCCAACTGTCATCCCACCTTCTCTGGCATTAGTAAGCTACTGCATTCCACTGTTAGTTTGAAAACCTGAGGGGAGAAAACTGCTGACTCAACATGGAAATACCTCTTAACAGACAGTGACAACATACAGGAAACTACAGTAAACAATAGTATGTGGTAAAAAAAAAAATATTCAATTCTATGTACATTTTAAATTCTGTACAAATTAATTCAGCAATACTGATAAATAGATCAGAATGGGACTCTAATACCCCAAGCATAAATACCTTGGCATTAATAAATGACATGAATTACTGAAGGACATGCATATTCATTTTTCACAGTCTTGGATGATTTTTAATTGCTGTTCAGTGGTGGAAGCAAGTACATTTATTCAAGTACTCTATTTACAGTAAGACATTTTAAGGTAGTTGGACTTTACTTAAATATTTTTCATTTTATCTTCTTTACTTCTATACTTCTATGTTTTTACTCCTCTAAATTTGTCTGACAGTAATAGTCACTAGTTACTCTGCAGATGCCAATTTGACAATGGTCAGTTAGCAAAATATGATGCATTGTTATAGATTTACCTGCCCAACAAATTGTCGGTTAGAATTAGCTCCGCTTCAACCACCTATACCTTAAATGGCCGCTTGAACACAAGAAAGTGCAGGAGAAATTCTGCACATTGAGTACTTCTACCCTTAATGCATTTTTCTCTTTCTACTTCTGTGCACACCTTTTACTTGTAATGGACTTTATTTTGAATTGTATATCGTCTTTTACCTAAGTGAGTTATATTACTCTGATCTGCTGATACTGATGCATATTTCTAATGATGCATTAGAATGTTTCTTAAAGTTTGACACTACGTCTTTTATTAGTACACTAATACGAAACACTACTGTGTTTTCAACAAAGTAGGTATTACACTTAACCATTTAACTTGAGTCCTACCACCTGAAAAGATCACAGACTTCCGTTTCCTTGATGATGGAGCATAAGTGCAGCAGAAATCCAGTGACTGTGAAAAAAACTGTTTTCTTTGTAATTTATATACCTAGCAAATAAAGTTAATCTGATTCTGAAGAGATAATCATCAGCCGTCTTTATGTGAACTTGTATACATGTATCTTCACTCATCACATACGTTGCCTGCTGCCTGTAAGCAGTAAGTGTTAAGATGTAATGTCTATGTTGTTGCTGCATGCCAATGATTTTTAAGTCTTCATCAGAGCAGTATATTATCCACAGTGTCTTGTTTTCCTTTCTGTCTCTGTACCATGTCCCAACGTGCCAAGGAAGAATGCTGTCTCTTTTAACTCCTCTATACTGTATGCTTAACCATTTAAATATGTGATTACATGCTGTGCAGGATGTCAAAGCCCGGGGCCAAATATACTCAAATTTTCTAAAAATGTGTGAATGCCACATCCTTTGATAAGTTAAAAGGCCAAAGGCTGAGAAAGTCAAAGATAGTTACAGGCCTAGAACATTTGTTCGTATATCAACAGTGGTGGCTTTTTACACACAATCCTGATCTTCATTTGTATATAGTGCTATATTTTATTTATGTAATCCCATTTTGTCTTGTCTTTATCTTATTTTATCTTTTATATGACTACAACTCTAATTGCGCCGACTAGTGCTTTTATTGCTGAGTTGACCCGTTCTCTCGTCAAATACATTTCATTGTACCGTTGACCCTGTGTTAACCTACATATGACAGATAAAACTTTAAACTTGGTTATGTAAACGGCCATACTGTATATTTTATGATGTATGGCCACTGCTTGCATCTGCCACCAACAGTTGGTTTCACTCATACATTCTGTTGCTAAAGCAACCCCTTTTGGAACAGTTCCATAGCAGTCGCAGTTTAACTGACATTGTTACATCTGCCATTTTGTCAGATCTGTGACCAAGCAAACATTGACAAGCATCTTTTATCTACTTATACCCTTCCCCAAATACCCTTTTGGGGATCTTTAATCTGTAATACTCTTTTCATTGTGTAGGTGATTTGTGATTGTTTATATGTGATTTAGTTTTTTCTGATATTAGTTTTCTGCTAACCAAACTAGCCATTAGTTATGCTAGATATTTGGGGTTAATGTTTTGCTAGAAGTAAAAAATTCAAATTATGAGTTATATTATGAGATGTGACTGGGATTTTGTATGCTCACAAAAAATATGAGGGAGCACTTGATTGTTTGCAAATAACATGCCCTTTTTTAAAGCTATGTTAAACCTGCAATAAACCTGGCCACTTGGGGGCAGCAGAAAAAAGCGGTGAACACACAGCACAGACATAATGGTAAGCTTGTTAGAAAACATTAGCTTTTTTACAAATCGAGGAGATACGAAGCAGCATTATTGGAGTCACTTTTCTGCAGGGCCATCTGACGAAGGTTGCATATTTACTCTCCTTTTAGCTCTGTTTTGGTCCTCACCATCGCCTGAGTGAAATATCTGGCCCTTTAGCCAGATATTTTACAGTCAATCTTTTGGCTAGAGCTTTTACGCTAAATAAACAGCTGTCCAAAAATGACGCTATGAGAGCTATGAGAATGAACCAATAACATTAAACCATCACAATGAGCTGAAAGATACTACAACTACAAATATTGATTGTAGGTAGCCACTTTTAGCATGTAACAGAACAAATCAAGTAGGCCTATATCTAAAGTGTGTCAAATATTTCAAAATACATTCAACAAGGTTGTTAAATAGTTGTGCTGATATGTTTATAGCAGGGTAGTCTGGTGAATGTACATTGCTGGACTAAAGCCTGAGACCCTTCCGCTTTCTCTGCTATCTATTTTGCAAGGGCACCGCTGCAGCACCCGGGGCTTACGATAGCACTGCCCAACGTGGTTGTGATTGGTTTAAAGAAATACAAACAAGCCAGAGCGTTTTTCCTCTTTCCCCGAGAATAGCAAAGCAATGTAGCCAGACCATACTCCAGCACTGACACAGCGCTGTTGAGGTCTGCCAATGCGAGACTGATAGAAGGGTAACACTCATAGCAGTCAGTAGCCTACATTATACTTGCCTATATTGTATTTATTAGAAAGGCCTACGTGTTTTGCCATCTCTCTTTTGACATCTGGGCTGCAGCCGGAGCTGCAAGCACTTCCTTAAACCCTTCCTCTATCATTACCATTACCTCCTCCTGCAACCCTGCTGTTGTCTTCGATGTCTAAGGCCGTTTTATGTTGTGCATGTACACACAATCTACTTTGTTACTATCACTCTTGTTAGTTAGCCCTTTCCCTATTCTTTTTCTCTGATATCTTTGGATGGAATATCCAGCCAGATTAACAAATGACAGATCTTCCATGATAGTTAATAGTTTATTTCTTGATCAGTCATACAGTGGAATAATAGTCAGTCTCTCTATTCATGTTGATTACTCTTCTATACTGTGGATCCTTCCTGTATGATTCAACCATATTTTCTGTTGTCATACATATTTCATACTTCAAACCAGATTCAGCAATCCAGGAACCAAAATGTTTAAAATGATTCATAATGCTGTTTTAATGTTTCTATTTTCAAAAACATTGTATTTACTCTGTCTACAGTGCTCAGGGATGATTGATGTAAGTTGATTTGTTGATTAGATTTGATGATTTGATTTTAAAGAGATGTATTGAGCTTTTGAATCATACTGTACAGTTTTACAAATTATATTTCAGACCCTGCACCTGTCTCTTTCTCCATAGCTTATACTAGCCAACCTCCAAAACCAACCTAGATCAAGCAAATGGTCCCTTCAGCACAGTAGATTTAACTTCAGTTTCTTTTTATTCACTCTATATTCCACAGCTCCATTACTACACTACATACTCTCAAATCTGTATGTGTGACCATAAGTCCTTGGTTTCACAAATTACGAGTTGGGAAACCAAACAGCTCCATGCACTTCTCTCTTTCATAATAATTAATAATTAATTTTTGACTTGGCTCACCGAGGGCAAGAGGTTTATTAACTTTGTACCCCCCATCCACCAAGCCCCATCCCCTGCACCCCTCTCTCCTCCCACATCCACATCCTCCTGTCTGCTTTCCCAGACAGCCTTGTTAACATGTCTGCCTCTCTCTGAGCTTCTGCCAGTAGGGAAATAATAAACAGATTATTTCTTCGAGGTACACTTAACATCAATCATCACTTTGCTTAGCACTGTGCTTGCTGTGGTTCACTTTAGTGACTCTCATTAAGGAAATTACTCTCTCTAAGCCTTACAGCACTCCACGCTGTACTCTTCAGTTTACACTGTACTGGACCTGTAACTAAATTCCAAGAGAAGTTATTAAGGTCTTGCAGGAAAAACAGAAAGCAACACTTGGTTGCTGAATAGCTTGGGGCCTTTCTAGTTTACATGACAAAGTATTTAGTCTCAGTAGTTATGCTGAATGTGAGAATAGCTTGATGATGAAGTAATGTGTTTGTCCAGCTGCTTTCCAGGTAATATTTGTTTTTATAACTGTTTACGCGCAAACAAATAAAGCCTGTTTTTAGCTGATTTGTAAGAGACACATTATAATATAAGTTATTTTATTTCTTAGGAGCCAAATTACAGAGACTAAGTCTGGACATTTGTAAGATTTACAAGCCTTTTAAACCCATGTGTGTGCCCAGGAAGCAAGCAAGTCCACAGCATAGACAGCCCCAAAGTTATGAAGTCCTATGATCCCCTGAAGTAACAACAAAAGGTGCTCACATTTTGTGAATGTGAACCTTGTATCTATAACATAGTGTGTGGTGATAGCCTCTATGGTTCAATGCATCTCATCCAAGTAAACATAAAGTTTTGTGTTGGGATTGAGTGCAGGATGAGTTATTGCACATTTGTGAGCCAAATTCCCCTCGACAAATTTATCTATTATGCTACCTTTAAACTCTCACAACAGGGCAGACCTCTGTGCTGATACACAACATACAGTAAATATAGTCTGTCTGTCTGTCCTTCTGTCTGTCTGTCTGTCTGTCTGTTTTTTGCGTTTTTGTGATATTGTTTGAATGTGTCACACACCCACTTTGTTTGTTAGTAAATACTGCCATCTTGTGGTGAAAGAGAGACCTTTATGAGGTCTAAAAATTCATCCCTGTTCCTGGTTTTCTTTAATGGCTGGTTAGTTTATACTAAAAGTAAAAATAGTATTGCATTCAGTTCACTTTACTTGAGTAAGATAAATATGATTTGTACCTTTGTGCCATTCACAGGAGTCCTTTTACAGAGCAAGAGGAAGTAGCTCAAACAACAATAGAGGCGGTTTAACAGACAGGAAACATTGACGTTGCCATTCATTTGCATAACAATATATTAATATAAATAAATAACATAAATATATAAATAATATATGTTTTCTCTCCAGCATCATATCAAAGTATTTAGTAGTAAGTAATTTAACTGTATTTTATATAATAGTATTTATATAAATCTAAATGTACCAAAGTATTTTAAAAACCTTTTTCTGCCAACTTTTGGTAATATTAGGTCATCTTTCGAATTTTTGATTGTGAATGTTTTCGATGTATTTATATCCACATTGTGACATACAGTTACAGTATGTGGGTGATTTTAACACTCAGCTCAACTCCACTCATGGCTCCACCTCCACCCATGAGCCACATGTGACCTATTGTCAGGGTGAGGCTCTGGGTGCACTTGTTTCCGACGGTTCGACCGCTACACAGGACCAGGAGGCCAAGACTTGAACGGCGTGAGAGGTGCGGTGTTTCTGGAGCCATGGACTACCAACAGAAACTGGCCGAAAAACTCACCATCCTCAATGAGAGAGGGGATGGGGTGTTAATACGCATGAACTACATTAAGAAGGTGAGGGAGAATAGGAAGATTTATAAAGCAAATGGTCTGTTTAACAGAAATAAGGAACTTGACTTTCATCTCATATGCTTACGCCTAGGTAGTTTTGTCAGAATTTGCACCTGTGTGCAGTTATTACACAATACAAACATATATCTAAGAGTAAATACTGTATATCAGTTATTCACTGCTTAGGAATAAATTCAAATTTAATGATATTTAGAAATGTATTCATAAATGTATTTTGTCAGATTCCATAGATCTGTTAAAAGGGAGCGAGAGCTTGATTGTATAAAGACTAATCTACATTTGCATCTACAATACAAATAATAATGATTGTATGAAGCCAAACATATTAAAGTACTTTATTTGTAATACACGAAAGTAGTGCAGAGTATGAGGATGCAATCCAACGGTAATAACCCAGTAATGTTATTATGTTACTCAAAATCAAGAAACTCTCCAGGGGCTGTAACTTAAACTGCACTAAAGGAATGATGTGAGATAACTGTAACAGCTGTGTACTTTGTTGTATAGACAGCACTGTCTTCCAACTGCAACTGAGCTTATTTCTCCAAAGAGGAAGTGCAAACAGGAAGTTAGTCTGAGCTGTCAGTACCTCAAAATGTCAGTTATTCTGAACCAAATGCTGTGAAACTCACACATCAGATTAGATACAAAGAGACCAGGAACATATTATGAAGCAATCAAAGAATGTAATTAACTAATATACTGTACTCTAAGGTGACTCCGGTGAGAGTAGGCTATGATTGGTTATTTTGTCAACCCACACATATCTGGATGTGACATGCAGGAAGTGACATTCTGGTCATTAGAAAATAGAACATGTTTTGTGTAATGTGCACATGCACACATCCCCCTTTCGGTAACTCATTTTGAGCATGTGTATGCATGTACTTTATGGCTGCATTTATCAGGAGGAGAAGTGGACGGACAGTCTTATTTTGAGCCCAATGAGGATGTGCTGAGCATGCATGCAATTTTTTTTTTTTTCTTCTCACAGTCAGACTTCACACTTGGGAGCTGCTACACAGTCTTACATTCAGTTTCTAAACAGCCTCACAGGAGCAGTTCACTGTAAGCTATTCTGCTCAAGGTCTCTTAAAGGGTGGGTGTTGTTGAGGGAGGTGGGGAGAGCATTATTATCCACTCTGCCCACAATCTTCACAGCTAGTCTACGTCAATAGAATGCACAGAACATGGTTGCAAGGCAAATCAAGTATTCAACTGCCAAAACCTGAAATACTGTATGACAAAAACTTAACCAAGCGTTTTAGTATGATTATTGAAGTTGAAACTAGGGTTTTTCTAACAAATTGCGTTTTTGATTTAAAAAAGGATGTGGGAACTGTTCACATCCTCACATCTTTATCTTTTCCTAACCTCTGTTACAGACCTGTGCAGACCCTAAGACACGGCTGTCCCTCCTGACAGATAAAGCCATGGAGCCTGCCATCAAGTACATCAACAAGAAATTCCCCAACATTGACTTCAGAGGAAACATTGTATGTAGCAAGTATGATTGTAACCCTTTTCCTCCCACTTGCTTTCTACACAAGGACATGCTTGTAATGCTTCAGTGTTTCTTGTTTTTTTCTTTTTTGTGATGATGAAATTATTATTTTGTGATCTTGACGCAAAAAAGGATTGTTCAGTCAGTCAGTAAATAATGAGTCTGTGATCCATTGAAAACAATATGACTTTAGGTCGAACTGACAAGGAAGCTGTTTGACCGTTATTTTTTGTAATCACAAGCTAATATCTTCTGATCTCAAGAAAACAAATTATTAATATCGTATTATGAAATTGTAAAACAAATTACTTCTGAAAACAAAGTGTTATTAATGATCAGTGCTATCCAAGCATGTCATCTCTGGCCTTCCAAAACTCTATAACACTATCTCTACAATAAGTATATATGACATGCCTGACCGAGTTATTGCATGTTGCAGTTGTAGTATTATAATTATTAGTATTTGCTATATGATATATAAGTATCTGTTATTATGTACATACTATGTTCATATTTTTGTTTATTTCATGTAACATTTGCATATGGACGATGGTTTAAGTAGCAAGTGAAGCTAATTAACTTAAAAGAAGGATGGCTTTTCTCACAATGTTAAGCTCCGTAATACCTGACCAGTAAAGAAAAGTTATCATTATTGTTTTTTGCAGCAAAATCTGACCGGCATACAGCGACAAAAATCTGAAGTGTTGGCAGCTACAACAAGCTACTACGACTCTTTCCTGGATGTCATAGAGTTCAGGGTGATAGCCTCTCTTTTTTCACATAACATGACAAGATCAACAGCATAGGAAGAAACAGAAGCATAACATTACTACATTAACTACATTAACAAATTGTGAAAAACAATGAAAATGAAAAATAAATATATATTATTATATATTATATTATATATATTATATATTATTCTTTCTTTCTTATGAAAACACAAATCTGATAATAGAAGACAATGATGGTGTTTGCAGTATTCTATCTCTTTCCTGTTTTTTTGGTTTCCAAAATATATTTACATATAGATTGGTTTATTCTTATGTATGAAAATGATTGATTTTATTCCAGATATCAAGGACGGTTAGCTCACTGGGGTTTGGTGCTGCTTGTTACACCTCCCTTCACATTTGCATATTTCAGTGATGGAGGTCGCAGTAAGGCCCATGCATCCTCAGTATTTGTAAGATTGAGAAAAATGCAATCATTATGTTACAGAAATATGCAAATGTGTAATGATCACTGCTTCAGGAATCTATGAAAATGATGATGTGTTTAGGAAATAGGGCTTAACATGATTTAAATATTGCTTTTTGTTGTTGTATGTTTTCTAATCTATTCCTTCTCTGTTCTTCATTAAGGACCATGTTTATGAGTTGCTGAACACCATAGATGCCTGCCAGTGCTTCTTTGATATTGTAAGTATTCAATATGTGGCTGGTAATTGTTTGAGGTCAGGGTAAGCGATGAGGTCATGCACAACATCTGCTGATAATCTGACAAGCTGTCAGTCATTTATCTGTTTCTTCTGTTTACTCCTTACTGCTGCATGCTGCAGGTTACCTTTTCTCTCCTCACTGCCCACAGCCTTCTCCTGTTCAGTTTATCAGGGTTTTTTAATTATCATAATAAAGTGGCACCTCTTGCCTTGTGCATTATGTATATCCTACTGTATATTTCAGTGATGAGTGTGTCCTGTGATCTGGTCTGTACAGTTAATGTGGGCATTTTAAGCACCTCACAATGCTTTTATTTATTTGGGGAGCATCTATCAGCGCATTACCTTTTTTTCTTTCAAATATAACTGCAGATCCATTTGTCGCAATAGTGACTTAAGTCTCTTTGAATGAACTGTTATTATTGCAGCCATAATGCATTTCAGGGTAATTTGTCTTTGAAACCCTTAAAAGGACATGTGATGCAATTCCTTTTTAAACTGAAAAATAATATTAAAGTGATATTTCACCCCAAATCTATCATAATTTAACTAACCCTCTCAGCTTGAAAGGTGACAATAGTGTGCTTAGTGAGGGAGAATAGTTACAATGGAATCCCATGGAGGCAGGTTTTCAGGTGAGGAAAAGTACTTTTTAACTTCTGTCTCAGCATAACCCACTTCTGTCTGTATGCCTGGTAAGTTTCAGACGCTCTAGATTGATATAGCTAAATATAGCTTGTTTTAACAATTTTCTCTGTCAGTAAGGGAACTACAACCATTTTACAGCCACTTATATGTGTTTTATATTCCAAAAAAATTCAGCTGATCTCTATAAATCTATATGCTGGCAAATGCTTAAGACGATACAAAAAAAACATTTTTTTTGAAAGTCTTTTCAACCAAAAACACATAGGTTCAAACTGTGAGTGACAGTTAATTGTCTCCATTACCAATGTTAAATAAAAATGTCTTTCTTGTAGGTCTCCACGTTAGCTCTACTGATAGGAGGTGGTTTCAGTAATTTCATAACTACACTGATATTTTGATTTTAGGCAATCAACTTTGACTTCACCAAGAACTACTTGGATCTGATCATCACCTACACGTCTGTTATCATAACGCTCTCTCGCATTGATGACAAGAAGGCACTAGTGGGAATGTTCAACTGTGCCCATGAGATGACCAATGGGAGCAGGTGAGAAGACATACAACTGCTTGATGAAAGCAACATGGACTACAATGTAAACAGTGGGATGGATGCGTTTTCCTTTTACTCATCCCTATTGAGATAGCCTTAGGTCAACAAAGGGTTGTATTTGTTAAGTGCAGCTTTCTACTTTGGCTACCACAAACACTTCATTTAAGAGCTTTCATTAAAGCCTTTATGAGGTGTCGCATCTATCAATACGGCTATTTCTCTGATTCTCATAATTAATTAGAATATGAATTGCCGCAGACATCGACAGCCCACCACTAACCTTTTCTGAGTACCAAGTCTGCCCACTTCGCACAATATTTATTTAGACACTCCAAAATGATGCTTATCTCAATTTGAGACGTGAGCAGGCAGCACAAACATACACATTCAACGTGCACGCCACACACAGCTAAGCCCCTTGAGAGGGAACAGTTTCAGCTCTTCCGTATTTCATCCATCCAATAATAAAGCCGTAGAAAATGATGTAATTTATGAAATACCATACTTTTATCATCAGTGTTACAAATCCTTGTAAGTGACTCTAGATTGACACAATATTGACAATGCTGCATTATTATAATGTCCTACTTCTTTTCCCTGTCCTTGATTAATTGCATACTGT
Source organism: Sander lucioperca (assembly GCF_008315115.2). Classification (NCBI taxonomy): domain Eukaryota; kingdom Metazoa; phylum Chordata; class Actinopteri; order Perciformes; family Percidae; genus Sander; species Sander lucioperca. The sequence goes on along the minus strand of NC_050178.1, from coordinate 7,654,337 downwards.
AATGAACCCTGCAGTGACCCGTCCTACCCACGGCTTGGCCAGATGTTTGTGGAGTATGAGCATCCTTGGAAGAAGCTCACTGAGGAGTTTGGCCCTCACACAAGGGTACGCTCAGTGTAAATATAAATATACAATACAGTACAAAGCTATAAACAGTTAAATAGTTGCTTTAATTGAAAGGTGGATGGTGGCAGAGTAAAGTAAACGAAATGTTCAGCTTAATTCAACTTTGTTTTAAAATCTGTGTTTATGTTCACATATTTAAACACACAACATAAAACTAAATGGATGTAAGTATGATATGGCCACCCAAACATTACACACATAGAGTACTGAATGTCATTGTTGAACATCTCATCCCAAAACCATTATTATTGTATTATTATCTGTATCGCTGATACAATAATAGTACAAATAATTTTTATTTTTACTTACTTCTCCGACACTGGCAGTTACACCGGTCTGTGTGGCTCATATTGTAAGATAAGCCTATTTGCAACAAAATGTAATCACAGCTTTTGAGCCTCTGTCTTGTTTTTGCCATAATTTGATGTGAAGTGTTTCCATCTCTCTATATCCCTGTCATTGTGCCTCTTCCTCCGTCTCTGCCTCTCTCCAGCTTCCTCACTCACTGTTTCCCTTTTCCTTCTCCATCCCTCTGCCAGTCTGTGACAGCGGCCTTGCTCTCTCTGAGGATGGTCTACCCACGCAGGAACCTGCCAGCGGAGCAGTGGCGGAGCGCCCAGCTCCTCAGCCTGCTCAGTGCTCCAGCTGCCATGCTGGACCCAGCCTGCTGTGACACTGTGAGTCCGCCCTCCGGTCAACTCTCCTCCTGTATTTATCTCTGTCAGAGGGAGAATGAAAGAGGAAGCTGGGTAGTGTCCAAACTATGTTTTTTCCAGTGATGTCAGGCACAGAATTGAGAGATGATGGCACAGCTAAATGATGCAATAAAAGTATGTGTTGTCTTGAAGGTCAGATACAGTCCACTTAACATTAGTAGCGTTGTAGTATGCCTCCCATTATAAAGCTATCTTTTAGAAAATCATTTGTTTTATTGTCTTTTGACCTTTCTGCTCTTACCTGAACTTGTATGTCTACCTATCTCCCTTTTTTAAATGGTTCAGTCCTCTGCCATCCTCTCTTCTGTCTTCGAACACCATTATGGCCCCTTTGATGTAATGTTGATCCCTGTTTTGCCCGTGGCTTTCTCATATAAGAACCACTAATCCAGCCAAGAAAGGGACCTCCAGGCAACAATTTCTTATGAAAAGATGCCATATATTTTAATGCAAATCACAGCCACTCATTTAAAGTCTTTAGAGAATACTAATAGGTATCTTGAGCTGTATCATAAAATGTACATTTTTGCATTTTTTATAAACCACATTTAGGGAGGAATAGTCAATTATTTGTATGGTGTAGAATCTCCAAAAACTATTGATTTTCTTTTGAAGGCGGAACAAGAATCGATTAGCAATTATGCCAAGATGCTGATGGCTACCAAATAGTTAAACTGACAGGATTTTACTTCAGTAATCTTTGTACATGAAAGGCTGCTGTGAATGTGTCTATATTGGCAGTTAATAAGCTTGTTGTTTACCACAGATGGCATGTGAATACCTGTCTATGGAGGTGATGGAGCGGTGGATTATTAGTAAGTATTCCTGTATGATAACTGCATCTATCTGTTCACTTTATACAAATATATAAGCATTGTGCAGCATTTTACAACCTGTTCTCACTCCCAACTCGTAAAATACTCACGCTTGGTGAGTTGCTCTCATTGTGGGATACTGATGCAAAATTCACCCTATAGCGTCTGTAGGGGACGCACCGGGCGGAGCAGCAGCTCGGCCGCAGGGCTGTAAGATGACGTAGTTTTAAGAGTGACAACGGTAGCAAGTATAGTACGGTAGTATGAAAGACCTAAAATCCGTGTAAGGCGGTCGGTTGGGTACAACACAGGACTTTCACCAAAGAGACCAGGGTTCGTGTCCCGTGCGTCACTGAAACGTACATTTTGTAACCCCACCCACGATCTTTTCCTAAACCTAACTGTCCCATTGTCATGCTGCATGACGTACATCCCGACCTAGAGCGTCAAAAAGTGACACCAATAGTCCCGACCCACAGCGTTAAAAAGTGACGCCAAGGGTCCCGACGTTTTGCGTCAATAACAAACGCCAAAGGCACCTGACCAAGCGTTGCTTTTTGACATGATAGGAGTGAGAATGTGTTGCATTTTAAGACATTTGCCTGTTTTGGTTTAAACACATTTCAGACACACTGACATCTCGCACGTATATAAAAATGCAGAACTACACACAACAACAGCATACTGTATTACTTGTTGTATCTTAAATGTTGCTGACTGTGCTTCTTGTAGTCGGCTTCCTGTTGTGCCACAGCAGCCTGAATACAAACCAGGCGTCCCAGGAGCTGTGGAAGATGGCTCTGCAGAGCGGTCTCTTCCTCGTCCTCACCAGAGATGAAGTACTCAACATACACAAGGTCTCCGAGGACCTTTTCGTCAGCATCAAAGGGTATGTATACTGCACGGCTACAGTATGAGAAATAGTCCTGGTGGATGAAAAATAATTTAAAAAGCAAGATAACAATGGGTGCAAGATAATGCACCCACATATGTCAGATAGTTAATAAAGCAGAACTGATTTAAAGATGTAATTTGAGTACTATTCTCATTTCACTGTAAGAGTACTGAACTGTTGAGGACCTCTGCTCTCTTTGATTGCTCATTAATTGTGGATATAAAGAGCTGGGCTGAGCCTATATCAGCAGCCTTAACGACCAGATACTTTACAGATACAGTACATAACAATGAACGTACTTTTAGGGGGAATTATTTTACATCACATTAATACACAGATTGCAAATAATGCAAACTTACTTGAATGCAACATTCTAGTAAGTACTTAAGAGAATACTTTTAACATTTTGAAGGCAACTATTGAGTATGTAAAGTATATATTTCTTTTTCTCTCCCCTCCTAAAACTACTGAAGCTAGACCAATTTAAAATTAGTATAGCATGTATTGTAATCACAACAACAAACAGAGTGCCTACATTTCATTACATATGTGCCTGCACATTGTGTCAATGACAACAAAATTTAATTGAATTGAACTGAAGTGACAACAAGAGTGAGGGTTGGGACCATAGTGGATAAGAAAAGCATGGAATATAGACTAAAAGTTAGGGAGAAAAGGTGATGAAGGTGATATAATATACTAATATACTATACTATATACTAGAGATTATAGTATAGTATTAACTGGTTACAGTGTATGACTTATTTGTATTTTTCACAAGAGTCTCAGAAGAATCTGATTCCACTGCAAAGTTAATACATGCCAAGACAAAGATAATATATATTTGAAAAAAGTCGACATTCCCTATAACTGCTTAAAATGCCATACAGTTAATTAGCTTCTTATCACATTTGTCGATTTTCTTTCTTTGTTTTTATCAGATATAGCAAGCGAGTAGCAGACATCAAGGAATGTCGTGAGCATGCTATACTCAACAGGTGAGACCAGCAGGAAACTAAGCAACGTTTTTACCACTTTTGTGTCATAAATATTCATTGATGTGTATTTACTTTGAAATGAGCTGTGGGAATCAAATGTCCACATCTATTTCCTGTGTTATTACCAGTGGAGCTATGCACAGAGAGAGGAGGCATTTTCTGAGAGGAGCGATGAAGGAATTATTTAAAATTCTGGAGGATGAACCTGGACTTCTGGGACCAAAGGTAGAAGCGCGGTAACAAGCATAACAGCTGTGCTCGAGCAATTTAAATCATTTCATTACTGCATGTTCAAAATGAAATTCTGGTCATATAACTTATAAAAAACAGCAGGCTATATTTTATCCAGCTTCCATCCTGGACATCTTGGACTCTGGGGAATATTTGAACGGGGGGTGGGGGTGTTCTTTGACTGAGCTAAGATTCTTTCCTAACATTCCTCTTTCTTCTCTGTTCTGTGTGCCAATCAAATCCCAAAGGCCCTGTTTGTCTTCATGGCTCTGTCATTTTCCCGTGACGAGGTCCTGTGGCTCGTCAGACACTCTGAGAATATGCCAAAGATAAAGACGCCCGAGGACTACATTGACAAGTAGGACATAGGTGTAAAGGAAGTAAACCGCTGTGGAGGTCACACTGTGTCATTTTAGTGTGCAAAAATCTGGCATCTATAGCAAGTTCTCCCTCGCTGCAACTTAAGATGTCTGTCCACATTGCAGCTTCTAGTTATTTAGTAGTGCAGTTATCCTAAAGTGTGCACAAGAGATTTTTACAATGGCTTATTTCTTTTTTTTTTTTACAAATTTTAATTATGAAAGGTAGTAAAAGAGTTAATTGTTAACAAATGTTTTGTGTTAAATTGCTTTTTTCTGTGTTTTTTTCCAGTCAGATGGCAGAGCTGATGTTCCACATGGAGAAGTTAAGAGGTCTGATGACAAAATACAACCATGTAGTTCAGCGCTACCATGTCCAGTACCTGGCGCAGTTTGATGCATTGGTTCTCAATGACACCATTCAGGTACCTGTAGATATATACTGCATGGACTGTAGAGTATAAGGTGCAACATACAATTCTGTGCATTTTTCTTTCATTTACTGAGGTGCAGAGAGTGGCAGCATATATTTAGAAATCAGTTTTTTCCTCTGCAGAACATCTATGTGTGTCCAGAAGAAGAGTCAGTCCTGATGACTTCATTTGTCTCAACCCTCTCTGCTTTGTCAATCAAACAGGGTAAACACAACAACATACTGCAGATTACCTTACCCAATGTTTATCTCTGTTTAAATGCAACATGAGAACTTCCATTTGAATAATGGTGCATTCAATTTTACTCTGCAGTGGAAAACAAAGAGGAGTTTGATTTCAGAGCACTTAGACTGGACTGGTTGAGATTGCAGGTACACTAGATAGGTTTGTTGCAACATCATCAAATAATCACACAATATTTTGTTTTTATTGCAAAACTCAGTGGTAAGGTTTTCTTTGTCTACTGTTTTAGGCCTACACAAGTGTGAACAAGGCCCCTCTTCCAATAAAGGAATACCCTGACTTAGCGAAGGTGATGAACTTGATTCAGTTTCACACCAGGATGGTGGACAGTGTGGAAGAACTATTGCAGGACACATCTGAATTGTCCATACTCGGGTCAGTCTCTTCTCTTCTCTTCTCTTCTCTTCTCTTCTCTTCTCTTCTCTTCTCTTCTCTTCTCTACTAAGGTGGAATAATTTGATGTCTTAAAGCAGCCATATTATGCTCATTTTCAGGTTCATAATTGTATTTTAAGGTTGTACCAGAATAGGTTTACATGGTTTAATTTTCAAAAAACACCATATTTGTGTTGTACTGCAGTGCTCTCTCTCACTGCTGCAGATCCTCTTTTCAGCTGGTCTCTGTTTTAGCTACAGAGTGAGACCTCTTTTCTTCTTCTGTACTATCTTTGATTGCACTGCACATGCCCAGTAGCTCAGATGTAGATCATGTCAGCTAGCTAGCTCCATAGACCGTAAAAGAAAGGCTGTTTCTACAACTTTGCTCAGTTACAAGGCAGGATTAGCTGGGAGACTTCTAAATGAGGGCGCACATGTAAGTAGTTCTTTTGTAGATTATGGTGAACTTGTGTGTTGTAGCAGTGCTTTGCTATTGAGAACGAGGTAGCATGCTAGCGTTAGCATGCTAGCGTTAGCCATAGCGTTAGCATGCTAACGCTACGAGCTAATGGTTGCGGTTAGCCTGCTCGTTTCGGCTTGTGACGTCACAAGCCATGCCGATTTTGAACAGCTCACCCAGAGACTGAAGGCAGGACACATTCAGAAACTGTATCTCACTCTAAACAGCATGGGTGGATTTTTTTCAAAGTTTGTATGTGTGTGGAAGCACCAGAGACACAACATAACACCCCAAATCCCAGAAAAAGTGATTTTTTCATAATATGGGCACTTTAACTATATATTCTCTTGTTTGTTTCCCAGTTACTACCCACGTGTCTTTGAGAAGATGTTTAGCCAGAGCAGTGAGGAGATGACCATGAAGCGTTACCTCATGGCCTTCCCAGCTGTCTGCTCTCACTTCAGCCAGTGTGGACACCCTCTCTGCCCAGAAGAGGTCAGTGTTCAGTCATTTGCGTATCAAGCTATTAATCATCAGCATAGACACTGGTTACACTTTAACACTGCATTGTGACAGCAACATATCTTTGTATTCATCCATGACAACTTTTTTAAATTATACTTAAATATAGTTTAAATGTTTGCCAGTTCAAGGAGTCCGGCCTAAAACCGAGCCTATACAGTAAACAGTGGAGTAAATGCAACTATAGGAAAGCTATGGGAGATAATATGCCTTCTACCTTTTGTGTGCGTACTGGATGTGTGTGTTCAGGATTTTTCTGTGCCTTCATACATGCCTAACTGTGTCCTCTGTCGTTGTACATACAGTATATGTACGCTAACACATACTGCACTTGTTTGTGTGTCTAGACAGAGGCAATGGAGAAGAGGAGTCTGCACCTGTGTGTGACCTTCCTGGAGCAGATAGCCAAGCAGACCAGCAGTGTTGTATTAGAGATATGTGCTGAGCAGTGCAACCTCAATGACCAGGTGAAGTCCATTTCAGGTTTTAAAAAACTCATTATCTAGCGCAGATGGATTCCGCCATACTCCATATCCAAATATAATCACACTAGTCTCAGCTAGCCATCAGTGGGTTTAGCTGTAGCCAGTGGACAGACTTGAGAATTTAAATGAAATGATAAGACAGGTCTACAACTCTGGAGTTGATGTTTCTCTGATTGAGGAAAATATGTGGAAAGTATTTACTTCTTGACTGAGTACGTCCAACATGAATGCAAAACTTCCAAGTTTGTCTTTGAGCATGTTACCCAATATTTGCTTGGCTAAATTCGTCCTCCCTCTATCTCTCTCTCTTTCTTTCCCCCTTCTTTTCTCCTTCTCTGACCCCTTAGCTGCAGGCCAAGCACTGTGCCGAGGCCATCAGCGCAGCTCGCCATAGAAAGCAAAAGAAGCCGGTGCCAAAGAAGGGAGAGGTCCAAAAAGAGAAACCAGGCGCTGAAAGCCTGAGAAAAGACCGGGCCGTCGTTACCAAGTCAGCTTTTCTTTTTGTTTCCCCCACTTTCTCTACTTATCTCTCTGGCTGCTCGTAATAATAACACTGAATTTGCAGATGTTTTAGAAAGGTGAAATTATTACATCCCTGATTTTGGGAGACATGCAGCATTATCAACAGCACTTGTTCCAGGCAAAGTGCACTCAAATAAACATTTGTCAGCATTAATGCAGTTCATGTTGGTAGAAATATTTTAATATCTGCTGACATTTCCAAATGTGCTCCTTCACCCCATGACACTTATCAGAAAGACAGGATTAAAATGCTCTAGTCTATAAGGCATTGTTTGTTTGGAAATTTATTACTCTTCAAGTTGAATCAGTCAGGGTTGACAGGTACTGAAACAAGCTATTAAAAAATAAGAAACAAAATGTCTCAGTGTATTAAAAAACACCTTTACTGGCAACACATTTTATGTTGGTGTTTTCATTGTTTTGATCATATTCTGCATGTAGCTACAGTTAGAATGCTCACTAATTAAGTCTGAAGATTTGTAATTCTGTCTCTCTCCCTCCTCTCAGTTTTCCTCCTTGCTGCCTTTAATTTGGAGATTTTTTACAATTCACCAACGTTTTTATTACCTTATTTGTCTGAGAAAAACACATCCATGTGTCCTAAAGACTCCCTTCCCTCTCTCTTTCTCTCTCTCCATCTTCTACTAGTGTGGACAAGATGCATCTGATGCTGACAGAGCTCTGCTCCTGCTACAGCCTCTGCAGTGACTTTATTGTCTTCGACCACATTGTCGTTCCCACAGAGTTCCTCCTTTCGCATCTGGAGATACGCCTTTCTGAGTATGTTGAGTGGGGATGGGTATTTGTCTGAAAAATTGGATGATGTGATGAGGCCTGAGGGTGTTTAAAAAGCCCCTGAGGTAACATTTGCAATTTGTTTCTTCCCCTATCTCATGTGCAGCAGAAGTTTTTTGTTTGTTGCATATGTCACTTCAGCGGCTCCATAAACAATTACTGTCAGAAATGTGCTAATAACTGACATGAGCGCCTGCTTTCATTGTGAAAGGGACACATTGTCCATGTAATATTGCTTCCTCTGCCAGTGCATAAATGTGCTGTACAATTGTACCTCAGTGTACCAACATTACACTGTTTTGACTTTATGTCCACTCTTATGCTTGAATGCCCACATGCACACTGTCCAGTTGCCTGGCCTCCCTGCTGAACAGGGGCTGTAGAAATGTTAAACACTCTGATCAGGATGGGACAGAGCACTAGGAAAACTCAAAATCATTTCAAGCTGCATTTTCTTCAAATTGTCACTCACAGATTTGCACACAGTTTTTTAGACAATCAGTTGGAGCTTGTCTACTGTGAAATGTCTCCTCCATTACTATGATGAACCCTGCTTTTTAGGGATTGGTACCAGGGCAACCTAATGTTTCTGTGTATATGCTCTGCTTTGTCTCCCTGTCTTTGCTGATGATTATCTCCCCTGTCACCCTAAAATTAGCGCCCTTGAGTAGCAGCATGCTCGCAGCGATTGGTCCTTCCATGGCCAAAATTGTAAATACAGTCTAGTCAGGGAGAGAATAAGAGAGAATGAAGGGCCCTGTCAAAAAAACAAATACAATTGCAGTGAAGCCCTGGAGCAGTGAATGTGCTGACCTAATGAGAGTATAGTACCATGCCACCATGGCTCGTTTAACCCGTTTTAAGGTCCCATCTGTCCGCCCTCAGCCCACTCTGGCCTGGTGATAAGTGACGTTGGATAAACATGTTTCTCCAGGATCATCGTGAGAATGGCCAATTACAACCAGACCACCCAGGAGATAGCCCGTCCCTCTGACCTCCTGGCGGGGTTAAGAGCCTATACAGCCAGCCTGCACAGCCTCTCCAGCTACATCAATGTGGACATCACCCGGCTCGTGAAGAACATCTTGCTGCAGCAAACACAGCCGCTGGACTCACGTGGAGGGCAGACCATTACAACCATCTACACAAACTGGTGTGTGTAATAAAAATAGGTGCATCTACTCTATGCTACATGCATGTGTCCATTTAGAACACATAAGTAGCACACACAAGCACATCCTCTTGGTTTCTCTCACTTTCACTCTCTTTAATTCAAACATCTGTTGAGTAAAGGTTGAAGAAGTTTTGTTTTGTTTTTCTGCACTTCAGGTACCTGGAGAGTCTCTTGCGTCAGGCCAGCAACTCCATCATCGTTCACTGTCCCACGATGCAATGCTTCGTCAACCAGGCTACTGACAACGAACCAAGTTTCAGAGCAGAGGAGTTTTCAGATGTATTAGGTCAGACCCCAGAGTTTAATTATAGTAATTTAATCCGTGGCATAAATCAATGTCAATATGAGCCTTACGGTATATCTCTCATTACATCTGGATGAATTCTCATAGCTCAAGTTAAAAGTGCTACTACTGGAAATAAATTTCTATCACCTCCGGCTTTCACAACAAAGGACGTACAGGAAATGTTGCATCGTAGGATAAAGGAATTCAGATGACAGTCATCAGTGACATTCAGAGCTGAGTATCCATAGTAACAACTCTAACTTTTGGAGAGGTTTACTATGAACTTGTCCATGCTGTACACTAAATAATGTATTTAAGTCACTGCAAGTTATGGAGAATTTCAGTCATGTGGGTGTAATGTGGTAACAGTTTGCCAAAAAACAAACACCTTGCTACATATTTATATTATTTCATTTTAATATTAGAAGGTTTGCAAGCAAAAAGACATCAGTTAGATAGATTCACGTTTTGCTGACACATATTTTTTTACCCTTGACAGAATCAAAAAGTTCCCCTGTACGCTAAGGTTTAATGATCACGGGCCAACAGATCCAAGACATGACTTGCTCCTAAAAACTTGAGATCTCTGTGACACCACATGCAGAGGGAATGTTATTGCTCAAGACGATGTGGAGCTTGTTATTGTGGAGGTGTTTTCTTTCATGCTGCCTGTCATGCAGTTTATTCAGACACTTCCTGGCTAATGTAGAGTTGAGTATTGCTAATCATCTCCCCCGCTCTTTCGTTCTTGCCTTGTAACTATTTCAGCATCACTTGTCTCTCCTCCACTTAGCCTTCCTTTCTGCCTACACACTACTGTACCTTGAAAGAGCGCAAGCCTCCTTATGGCTGTATTAAGGCTATATTCACTCCACTTGGCTCAGGCTAACATTATAGAGATGCATACATAAGTCATGCACACCCACGGTACCTTGGAGACCACTGCACTTCACTAGACGCCCCTGCACAGTGTCATCATCATTGTCTATATTTACTCCGTAGTAGTGAGGTATCTGCGTGCCTTACAGTGACTCACTCACTGATCCATTAACACCTCCAATTTTAACCACACATGTCCTTATCCATCCATATTCAGGCAGAGATGTTGAGCTGAGTGAAAGGTCTAATAGCTGCAGTTGTCTCTCTCTCATTGATTCAGCTACACTCACAAATCAAATGTTAGCTTTCTTATTTTTGTCACTGTAGAGAGTCAAGCTTTGTATTAGACTCATGTAAAAACACCACAGTGACAAACAATACGTCTCCACCTGAGTTGGTTTCTGTTGTGCATTTTTGTTAACACGTTTGGCTGCTTGACATCAGCTTAAAATCAACTGATGCATCTGTGTATCACTCATCTCCCTCCATTCATGATACTTAAATTCTTCATGTCACCTTCTGATCAGAGTTACAGGCCCTGGCGGAGCTAATTGGTCCATATGGCCTGAAGTTTCTGAGCGAGAACCTGATGTGGCACATCACCTCTCAAGTCAGTGAGCTAAAGGTACAGTATGATGCCATGGGCTTGTTTTAAGGACCTAGATCAGTGGCCTGCTGACGTTGGTATACATTTAGGATTACTTCTGCCCTACAAAGGCAGAGAGCAGTAACATCAGAAGCAGTGTAGTTGAGAAAAAATAGTTGTAAAACTTTCAGTTTATGCCCTGATTATTTTACCTTCCAAACAATAATTGCCATTGACACTAATACCTAAAATAGGCAGATAATCTATTGTACTATGCATTATATCTACCAAAATAATACTTTTTACAAACAATCAGTCAAAAAGTCAAATTCAGGTCTTAACTCCATTTTGACCAGATGTGTAGTTTACAAAGGTACAGTCAAATCTATGAGCACAGTAGTAAAACATAAATGTTTCCTTTGAGATGCATTCTAGTGAATTATAATAATAAATTCTAATAATTCACACCATTCTTCAATTTGCAAGAAAATGTGTGCATCTGGAAGCATTTTTTTGTACTTCAAAGCGACCTTTATCTTGTCAAACTCATGTATCTCTTTTAAAACAGTTGCTACTGCTGTAGCCTATAGGCTAATGTGTCAGGCTCCACAATTTGACACCTATGATTGAAGTAAGGAGCTCTTACTGAGAAACAGCTCTGTCACAGCTATAACCTCTCGCTATCATATCTCCCACCTGAAGGTGATTTTATCACTCATCTCACTTCCTTCTCTTCTGATAGAAACTGGTGATTGAGAATATGGACGTCCTGGTACAGATGAGGAACAACTTTGATAACCCCGAGGAAATGGCCAATCTTAAGAAGAGGCTGACAGGTGAGAAGTGGATACAGGAAGATGAAGAGGTATAGGTGGTTGAAAAGGAAATAATGAATGAATAAAAGCTGCAGGTGTAGAGAAGGAGAGGTGGTGGACAAAGTACAAAGTGAGGAAAGGAACAGAGAGAAAAGAAACAATAACAAGAAGCAAAGGATGGGTACTCCAAATAATTCACTTGAAACAGAAGCCCTCATCATTTCTCTACTGACTGACATACACATACATATCTTTGGTTTACCAGTGGACCAGCAGTCCTTTGTACGTCACTTATTTTATTCAGGCAACATGATAGAAGCGGGAACTATCATCAGTACTTTCAGGCACCAATGGACAGGTGCAAGACAAACTAAATACATTTTTTTAAACAATTAGGGAATAGCCACCCCTCAATATCTTTATATCAAGTCTCTTGGAATTCTTTAGGGAGCCATTAGTCAGAAGCAAAAGCTCATTGAATTAACACAGGGAATTCACTCACAAATTATCTTCTTACATTTTTCTTTTTATTAAATCATTGTGTGAGGATGCTGTAGTAACTCTTGCTAATAATCGCATGATAGAATCTTGTTACTTGGTCACCTTTTTCTCAAGCAGCACTCTCGTTTTCTTAGAGCACAGAAATTAATTGCAAATTTGCAAATAACCAGGTGAGATGTCAGACACTTCAGAATGATAAGCCGACATCTTCTTCTTCATTACAACAGCAACTAGTCACACATCCACCCACAGTGTTGCAGGTCACAGCTGTCCTGCTTCACATACAGCAGCGAGCATCTCATCAGTTTTAAATGCACTTCTAGGTGGAGAGAACGTGTTGAAGAGGATGACCATCATTGGCGTGATCCTGTCCTTCAGGTCGATGGCACAGGACAATCTGAAAGATGTAATGTTCAACAAGACTTTATGATCATTGAAACTGGCTGATACGCTGATGAAAATGAGTTTTTTTTTTAAGTCTCAAAGTTCTCAAGGTTCACTTCCTAGCTTTTCACTAGCAAGGACCCCACCATCAACCAGATACGTTTTGAACAATTTAATAATGAAAGATGATTGGAATGCGAGGCATGAAATCGCTGGAATGCGAGAAGTAAAGTCGCTTATAGTCATCAGTTGACTTGATGTTGACTGCATTTGGGGAGGCTTCGGTAGGGAATTCGCCGTAGCACCCGGGCATGACGGACCCCCTTAGGACCTAAAGAAGAGGAGAAAGGAGATGAACAGAACGAGGGTGGGAGGGACGGGTGCAGAATGCGGGAGTGAATAACAGGAGAGGGTTAGGTGGGTATTTATAGGAATACCGAATGAGGCATTTTTGAGGTGTGGCCCTGCTCCTGAAACTCTGCTAGGTAGCATCAATTCTGGAGCCTTTAACTGCATCTCACAGTCTTCATCAGCAGTTGGAGTTGCACAACAATTCGTATGATATCTGTCGAAATTACCGTGACCGGTGGAAGGCTCTAGAAATAGAGCTAGTAAGTGGACCTTGAGTTAAGATTGTCTTTCTTTTTGGTCAAAGTTTATAACAGTTTTACTTCTTTTTTTTTAAAGACCTATGGAATAACAGGTTATAGTACATTATTGTCCTGTAGTGTCCCTGTTTATCTTTTCAATATTTAAAACAATAGATCACTACCTAAGAAAACCTAAAACATCATCAGGAGAATTATGGTTCTATGCACTGCATCTCTTGTTATATAGAGCTGGAAGAAAACTGACCGCTTGCTATATAAAGTCTTTCCCTCATCATGTACTATATGATCACAGTAATATTGTTTCATTTAATCCTATAGGTCCTGAAAAAGCATTGCCCGTATCTAATCGGGCCCATGGAGTGCCTAAGAGATTTCATCTCTCCTGAAACCGACATCAAGGTAAAACACTGCTTGTGTATTACAACTACACTCTAGAAACGGCATCCATATGTTGAGATCCCACAGAGGACTTGAAGTGCAATAATCAGGGTCTAACTGTGCATGAATCATCCCATCACAGTTTATCAAGAATATTAACAGTTTATTTTCACTGGGCCGACTTATTGAGGGAGAATATGGGTTGAAGGCATATTATTGTGTTTACATTCATCCATAACATATTTACATTTGAAACTGGGGAATTGACTGATTTCCATCAGAGGTTAAGAATGAAGAATATATAGACAATGTGCAACAGCTGATCTGAGAGATGCAGAGGAACAATTTTTTTCTATTCTCTAGTACCCACCAAATTAAATTCCTTATCTCCCTCTGGAGCAATCCATGTGACAGTGAGCCATGAACTCCCCCTCCCTTACTTACGTCTGGCCTCAGATTGAGGCATGACAGCCGTGCCACAGCCGGGGCCAGCATAACCCCAAAGACGTCAGCAGCCCCGACATGCCTCCGTGAGAGAGACTGTGATCGTCGCTGCAGCTCTGCGGTCTAAACCACATCAGTGGAAACATTCTGCCCAGACAGGCTAACCATGCATGCAACCAGAAATAGGGCGGATCAAAAACCTGTGTGTCATGACAATGGCACCCATCGCTGATTTAGTGTCATTACACATACAGGCCTATGTCACTTTTGTGGCTGCTACATAAAATGCAAAGCACACCTCATTATCCTACTGGTCATGTTTTTGTGGTTTTATCAGTTTATCAGCTATAAATTGGAACTAAATTATGAAAATTGAAATGGTCCATTGAATTTAAATTATACTTCATGTCTGCATTATGCACCTCTTTGCTGCAGAAGCGTCAAACTGCCTATTTTAGCTGCACTTCACTTAATGCTTTATGACCTTACAGGTGACTCTAAGCGTTTTTGAGCTGGCTTCTGCTGCAGGGTTGACATGTGATATTGATCCTGCCCTCGTCGCAGCTATCCGCAGTATGCAGACAGGTAACGCTAAAACTATTAGTGCCACTATGTACATAGCTTGATCTAATGGCTTAATGCAGTCATCGGGAAAGTAGAGTGTTCTTTCATATCTTAATGTTTTCTATGAAAAACCGGCAGATAACACGTCACTTGATGAGGAGTACAAGCTTTCCTGTTTGCTGCTGGTCTATATCGCCGTGTCCCTGCCTACCCTGGCCCTGGACCCCAACTCTTTCTACAGCCGAGAGCATGGAGGTGCATATCAATTCATTCATGTATATATATATATATATATATATATATATATATTTTTTTTTTTTATATACTACATTCAGTCTTATTCATTTGCAATGCTGTCTGCACAAATTTATTGTTATTTTTGTCTTTTGTCTAAGATTCAGATTTTGCTTTTACTTTTTTACGTTTTGTGTTTTTTTTTATTTAATGAGCATTGTTGGAGGTGCCTGAGGCCTAAGACTTTCATTGCCAATGAATACTTCTGTTATTGTTGTGCACATGACAATAAAGAATCTTGAACCTTGAAAATACTCATCACTACCTCTTCCAGCCATTACTTACAGTACCAGCTGTTGATACTGTATAAAAAATGTGCTCCACCCCGAAACATTAGGCTTATTAGCATCTTTGTGCATCATACTTTCCAGTCCGACTGACGTGGTCCAAAGCAAAGTATGTTGGTTAATGAGAAACACGTTTCTGTTGAGAGACTTTTGTTTACAGATAAGTTCGGCTGACGTGCATCGATACAGTTACTGTTGGCATGTGGCCCTGCTGACCCTAACTGCTTGGCTCCGAGCCTGGACCATTAAGAGCAGCAAATAGCCGAGATTTCTACCAAAGCACAGGGTGGCGTTTGTCTCAGATTATTTTCTTTGTCTCTATTTTCCATTGGCATGTTGGAAATAGATTTACCCTGTGAGCCTGAGGAAGTACACTCAGTATACTTCCTCTCTAGTGTTACGGATCACTGAGTAAATTTCTCTAATTGTCGGGCCACAAAAACGTCCTCTCTGTGGCTAGAGTTACAGGAGATGCTATTCTGTTCTTTGTATTAGTCAGTATTTAATGTTGTGTTTTCATTTTGCTCAGGCCACAACAACAACATCCACTGTTTGGCTACAGCTATCAACCAGCTGGCTGCTGCCATGTTCACTGTTCAGAACAAGAACATAGAGCAGCACCTGAAAGAGTTTCTCCTGGTGAGTGGCAAACATTTTATTAAGTTTCTTACTATTCAAATTCAATAATAAGGTCAGATTTTACCTAGTCTATATCCACGACGTCCACTTCCAGGATTGCTCCAGTGCTGCCCATGATGTTGTGATTGGTTTAAAGAAATGCCAATAAACCAGAGCATGTTTTTCTCCTGCTGTGTGGACTAGCCAGACCCTCCTCTGCAGAGCTGAGGAGGAAGGTCTGGCAAAGTGAGAGTAGATTTTACCAAATGTTCTGTCTTCACAAATTAGTAAATTAACACAGTGCACTGCTTGGGGTCACAACTTTAGGGGTAACAAGAACCTTCGTAGGAAATAAGAAAATCCAAATTCTGCTAAATAAAATTTTGTTTGATATTTTAGACTTCCCTCAAATTTTTTCTTTTTTGTGTGTGAAATACTTTACTTCTTCAGGCCTTGAAAAAAGAAGCCTCAGAAGGGAAGAACCCTCTTCAATTGAATTGTGCATACCTGACCTGCACCCTATAAAGAGGGGTCTTAAAGTGCTCATATTATGCTCATTTTCAGGTTCATAATTGTATTTAGAGGTTGTACCAGAATAGGTTTACATGGTTTAATTTTCAGAAAACACCATATATTTGTTGTACTGCACATTGCTGCAGCTCCTCTTTTCACCCTGTGTGTTGAGCTCTCTGTTTAAGCTACAGAATGAGACATCTCACTTCTGTACCATCTTTGTTGGGAGTCGCACATGCGCAGTAAGTACTGCTAGCTTGTCAGTTGCAGAGTATGAGGGCGTGCCACGCTAGCAGCTAGGTGAGCATTATAACGTGTGTTACTTACTTTAGGCTTTTTCACTTTGGAAACCTATAACATGCACAAAAAAGATATATAACACAATAAAGGAAAGGGAAAAAGGCAAAAAGCACAATATGAGCACTTCAAGTAGACATTGC
Organism: Sander lucioperca; assembly: GCF_008315115.2. Lineage (NCBI taxonomy): Eukaryota > Metazoa > Chordata > Actinopteri > Perciformes > Percidae > Sander > Sander lucioperca. Next base: position 7,637,585 of record NC_050178.1, on the reverse strand, counting down.
TTTGTATTAAGGAGCAAGCAAAAAGGTCAGGGAGCACTGACTTAAAATTGTGAATTGCAGAAAACACAGATGATCATGACATGGTGCAAAGAATCATACATCTTCAAGCCATAAATGTAATAAACATATGACACAGGATTAATTGTTTCTTGGGCACACTACTCTGACAATATTTCAGTTTAAGAACTTTTTAAAAACACTGCCAACCTTTGCCATAGTTGAGGTTGAGTCCAACAGTGTAAAAATGTTCCAGTTGTTTGATCTTTTTTAACTTTGTGTTATTCCACAGCTGGCCTCCTCCACTCTGCTTCAGTTGGGACAAAACGTGGAAAAAATGGAGAGCAAAAACCGAGATTCCATCTACCTGCTCCTACACGGGGTAGGTTTAGTACATTTCTAATCATTGCTTTTTAAATTGACAATAAGACACAATTAAAAATACACCAATGAGCAACACTGTTGCACTGCGTGACATGTTCCTTCATTATGATGAACATGACTGCAGTGGTTTGGGTCAATCCCACATACAACGTCCTGCTGCCTTAAATACTCACTAGCACACCAAATGTGTATTAATCCACTGCTGAAAATAGTCCCAGTATTTTCTTCTGTTTGAGTATGTTTGCTAAAAACTACAGTGCCCAGCTGTTTAGGAAATTACTCATAGGAAAATATATAGTGACATAAAGATTTACGTTATCAGTAGAAGTAAATAGACTTGGATTTTGGTGTTTTAATGGGATTTGTTAACAATAAGAAAGAGTTTTAACACTTTCAACACTAATTTACTCAGATTGTGGAGGAGTCTCCGTTCTTGAACCAAGACATGCTGGAGAGCTGCTTCCCGTATGTCCTGCTCCGTAACGCCTACAGAGAGGTGTACAGGTCCTACATCGTCACTCTGGGCTGAAGACTTTGTTAAATATTGTAACCTTTATTTATCTAACATACTATTTTAATGTGCATGCATGTTTTGTTTTCATTTTTCAATCTCTTGTTCATACAGGGCTGCACATTCACACTGCGTTAACCATGACCCATTTGTTGATAATGCTTCCTGTGAGTCAGCGTTCCTTATGTACCCATTACAAAAGATTTTACAAACTCAAGCCTTACTTTTATGGTGCTTATCTGCCAGTATTATAGTGTAGATTTATGACTGCTGTAGTAGACTGCTTGAATAATTCAAAAGCAAATCAGGTATATTCTGTAACATCTCTCTAATAGTTCATATATCAGTGCCATGCATAAAGAAACAAATGTTTTAATAGATTATTGTTTTAATAGTTGGTGTATAACATTATTTCCTACAACATTTTCCACAAATAAAGATTATAATCATATGCTATTTGTTTTCTTTTTAGTCTATTTTCAACAGTGTTCCTATTTCCAGTCCGTCATCCACCCTCGATACCCTCCCACCAATCCTCCTTTTTAATGTACAATTTAAATGATGCACTTTGGTTTTGCAGAACCAAAAGAGCTTGTTGCTATATTTTGTTTGCCTCACTGGAGATCTGGATCTTCACATCCAATTGGGTGTAGTGTGTGTGTGTGTGTGTGTGTGTGTGTGTGTGTGTGTGTGTGTGTGTGCAAGTTTGTATTCAGCATCTAAGGCAGAGGGACCCAGCCCTCTCACAAGAGCTTTACAGGTTGAATTCCCACTACAGGCAACACTTATGTGAACGCAGTTGAACATTCATGAATAAACCCATGAGGGATCCTTAAAACAGCACATAACCAAGTCATATTTGATGTAAAATCACAAACAGAAATAAACAGTATGAGTGTGTGTTAGTCTCACAGACTAAGAAAACAAACGGGCCTTAGTGAGATAATGAAGTAGCCTATATAATGTCCCATTTAGGGAAAATGAATGATAATGGCCAAAAGTACAAATATAAAAGTACAAATATAAGATCCAGTTTTAAAAAAAAAAAGACATTTTCTTTCACTTATAATTTTGTTATGTGGAGAGGGATGCCAGATGGGAGGTTTGCTCATCATTCTTATTTCATCATGCTCTGCATTAGGCACCAACCAGACTTGTAAGCTGCCTCTTTTTCTCCTTGTGAGATCCTTAATGGTTCTGTCATTTCTTTTTACTGTTAAAGATTTTATAGGAGTGTTTCCTGTCTGCTAGTACCTCATCGCCAGCATTTTATATGACAGTAACACTTTACTTTAACCCCTCTCTATTTAAAATGTATAACACACTATGTTGTAAGCAGATATAACAATTTATACTCCTCTTGAATGGAGGCTGGTGTATAAACAGATTATAAATGACATTATGGTAAAACAAAATTGTAATAATGTTAAAAGTTGTAATTGTTGACAAATGTTGTACATAAACATGTATAATGTCCTTATATATGCTTACAACTACATTATAATGTGTAATGTGTTAACCATTTATTAAATGGTTATATGCTGCTTATAAAATTACATTAAAGTAAAGTATCACTGATATGATGTTTGCTTTCAATGCAAAAATACTTACAGTACATATAAAATTGTATTATAAGTAGTTTTAATAGTAGTTGTAGTGATAGTATCATGTGTGTTTTAAGGCTTTGCATGCAAATGAACCGTTCCCTTGCAGCTCCACAGTGAATCCTGTCCCGAGAATGGGAGGACAGTTAATGGTGGAAACTCTGGTGCTGATATAAAGACTTTGTTGACTGGGTTACACAGAGCCTCTCCTGCTGACACTGAGAATTACACACACACACACATACACACACACACGCACGCACGCACGCACGCACACGCACACACACACACACACACACACACACACACACACACACACACACACACACACACACACGCACGCACGCATGCACACACTCACACATACTGCAAAATACATAGTACACATACACGGAATAGACTATGAAAGTGTAAACAAAGAGAGTGTACATTAACATAAACTACAGCACTATACACACACATTCAAACAGAGGACACATGCTGGATTTATAGTAATACACAGAGGCTCAAAGCTCATTCTTGTGTCTCTGTAAGGCTTTTACTCACACACATGGTCTTCAGCAGTGTTCAGAGCACAGGTCATGACATCAATTAACAAGATACACAGAGCAGACATGTCAGTCTCTTGACATGGAGGACCACACTAGTCCACACAACAGTAAGACTGCCTTTAATGGTTTATTTTTCTTATTCTACACTTGACTACTATTTTTAGTAACATTCTTGAGTTGTTGTGGACCATGAAGATGCAGAAGGGTTAGATTTGTTTTTTCAGTTTATTCTTTTATATTTTTTCTAATATACTTTCTCTAACTACTTAGAGAAAGGCATGATTAGGCATGCTGTCGTTTCACATGCATGATGATCTTAAAGGGTTGGTTCTCCCAAATTACAAAAAAAAAAAAAAATTCTCACTTACCTCTGAGATTAATTTATTTCTTTTTAAAGTATATTATTTTATATAGAAACAAAAAGGTGGGAAGCAAACAAAGTACGTACAATAGGACACTATTATTATATTACTTAATTAAAGGGTCAGTTCACCCAAATTACAAAAACTCTCATTTTACCCTAATATTTATGGTTCTTATAGCATTACAAATGTACTTTTAAAGAAAAGTGAGAGTCGTCATCCATGCTAGCGGCTCTGAGATGCTGTACACAGGCAGATTGCTAAATTTAGCATGCTAGCATGCTAATATTTGCTAATTAGCACAAAACACAAAGTGCAGCTGAGTTCATGTATTGAACAGATACAACTTTTTACCTAATGATGGCGGAAAATCAGGGCATCACCAGAGACATGAATGTCCGTCCTAAATTTAATGGCAATCTATCCAACAGTTTTTTGAGACATTTCACACAAAGAAAGACAACCTCAAGGTGGCGGAAAAGAAACAGTCAGTGGATCATCAGCGTTTGAAAGGTTTCATCTTCTGGTAACCATGAATGTCTGTACAAAATGTCACAGCAAACCGTCCAATAGTGGTAGAGATATTAGAGTCTCGACCAAACTGGTGGACAGACCGAGCGACATTGCCATCCCTAGAGTCACACTGCTAGTGTGGCTAAAGATTGGATTATTAATGTGTCTTTTAAGAGACTTGTTACTCAAGTAACACTGTCTGATCCATATGACACACTGTCAGTAGTGTTCAGGGACTATTCCTTTGGTGAAAAGTAGTTCCACTGACAATTGTTTGCATCATTTTCCTTGGATTATTAATAACAATGGGAATGCTGTTCCTAGAAAGAGAAATTACATTCAAAGTTTAAATGTGATTTTGCTGTGAGCACCACAAATATAACTCATTCACATACTTTCTATCGAGTGGGTGGCAGAAAAATCTCTTTAATCAAACCAAGATGGTTGATTCGGTGTGAGGTTCATCCCAGAGAAATAAAAACAGATAATAAACCTTTTGACCCTTTGACCCTTTGACCATCATGACCATCAAAAAAAAAAGCATTTGACTTGGGTAAAAATCTATTTTGATTTGATTCTCTTGAACATCTCGTTCCCATGCAGAGACACATCACATTTAAGATTTATGGTGCCACACAGTCAGATTTCTCTGTTTGAAGTGTAGAGAGTAGTGAGTAATAATGGGCTTGTGTCAAATGAGTGGACAGAGAGAGAGATCAGAGGGTTTGTCATCATCAGAGGGAGACTGAGAAGATGACGGACAAAGACTAAGGAAAGCAAAATAAAAGCGTGTTAAGCAAGAGGTAAAAAAGAGCTGGCAAACACACAAAGGGAAATTAGTTTTGAGTATTTTAAGAATTGTAAGTGCCACAAGATAAATTACTCTTCTAGTCTTTAATTTACATTTTTCACTGACATCACAGTTAGAATATGAGTGTAAGTCTACCAGGAGCATCATTCTCTGGCAGTTCTACGTGTTGACTGTCCTCATTGCTTTTGGTAAAAACAAAACAGCTCAAAGTGACACAGGAGATGGATAATCATATGTCGCGATGTTACTTCTCTTCATTTTTGCAAAATGTCAAAGAGCATGGGAGCATGAGAGTCAGGCTGACCCAGCAGCCAAAGCAGTACAAGCCAGGAGGGAGGCGGACAGCCGGCAGGGGGTTTCCCATGCAAGCCACGTTGTCGCACCGCTCTCACAATTCTCTATAAATAAAGACTAGTAATGTATTCAGGACCTAAAACCATGAAAGTGTCTAGGGCCTTCTTTCATTGTCTTGTCTGATGTTGCAGGTGTGTGTGCTTTCCTGTTGTGGTGTCTTAGCGGACAGAAAGCTGTTTTTCTCTTTTCTGCTCAGAAAACCCAGCTGACATCAATTGTTGTGGCATTTCCAATACAAATATTTTGACTCTGCTGTTAAAGTAAATTATTGATATGATCTTAATTGTGATTTGAGCTTTGTGCTGTTGATTGAAGCTGCCACAGCTGACTTTATCACTGCAGGTTTTGTATCTTGTGATATGCGCTCTGACACCATACTGATTTTTCTTTCTGCATTATGAATTCTGTGAATCAACTTCAGCTAAAACAGAGCAGTGAAAAAAGTGGCAACCTGTCAAAGCAGTCAAAGAAAACTTATTTTAAATGTACAGTAAGAGTGCCTTGTTTTGCCTCTCACATTTTCTGTTTGTGCAGTATTGAGAACAGCAGTTCACCTGGGTGGCTTTTGAGGACAAGCTTTGTTTATGTGTTTTGGTTCAGGTAACTCTGGTGGGTTTCAGTGAAAGACTTTCTATGTAGTTCCCTAATTTGTGGCTGCGGTGGAAAATTCTCATTCGGGATTTGAGTACACGTGGCTTGAAAGCCTCGCAGTCAACACTTCATCAGTGAGTGAGGTCAACTCACTCACACTTCACACAACCGGTGTACACATATACACAAACACTCACTCACTCACTGACAAAGACGCACACACACACACACACACACACACACACACACACACACACACACACACACACACACACAGTTTGGGCCTGCCTAACCAATCAGAGTAAAGTGGAGTAGGTCCCCCCAGAAGTGGGTGGGAGAGCTGTTGAAACAGAAGTCTGTCTCAGGACACACAAAGTTTGCATTGGTGGTTTGGAGAACTTTTCTGCTTACAACTTCTCTGCAACAACGTTCCTTTTTTCATCCTGTGATTGTTTTTTTTATTTAACTCTGGGGTCCATTAGGGCACATTTTGAGTGTGGAATGGCTGAACTGGTGCGAATCCGTAAGAAACGTCTGCAGATCCCCATCTCTAGGTAAGACAGGGTTAAAATAAGTACAGATGATATTATAGTATAGATACCTACATGTTCAGCCTTCCTGTAACTGCATAAATAAGGCTGAAGGACTTAACAAACATGCTATATCTTTAAATTTAAAATGATTGATCACTGTTGGGTGCAGTAAGGCTGTCTGGATCACATTCTGATGTTGGAGATTTTTTGTTTTGCAGCAATGGAAATAAGTGAGTCAAAAAATAAACCCTGTGCAGCACAGTGATGAGTGACAATGCAGCAGCCCTCTGTCGATTGATTGTGTGTGTGTGTGTGTGTGTGCTTCAAGTGATTGTGTGAACACTCATGTTACTCTATGCTTTTTTGTGGGAGGAAATGTGCTGCAGAGATGTTGGGTCATGCGTTTTGTTTTGGTTTACACATGGATGCATTAGAGTCTGCAGGGTTCAGAGCTCGAAACCTCGTTGTTTTTTGCCATAAATTCACACATTTCTCATGTCAATGTAGTCAATATTTACTAGCGTCAATACATAGTACTTTTATGGTGATATGATCTGATGTGGGTTTAAGTTTTTGGTTACTTTTTTTTCTCAATGGAATCTACGCAGACAGAAATCTATTTAGAGATTTGTGCTGACAAAGCTGACACCATTCAAAGTCTTCCATACTTTTCACCTAGTAAGGATGATAGTATGCAGTGTGTAGATTCAACAAAGCCTGGCCAAAGGAAGATTTGTCATTTCTCTCTGTAAACAAAGTTTCACAAGTGCACTTGACGAGTCATTTCCTGTAAACGTTCTGTCAGAGGCTCTTCTACTGCAAACAGTTGAAACAAAAAAGACTGTGTTATCACGAAAGATTACTTGAGATTGAAAGTGAGCGGTGGCATTCAGATGCATGCTATTTTTATGACTCAACAGCTTTTGAAAGCCCTTGCCAGCGTGATAAACACTTGAAAAGCTGTGAGCGTCTCATCCCCATGAGTTGGCTCCGCAGCATGGCCTGGCGCAGTTTGAACACAATCATTTTGGTCAGGGCAGCGTACACGCAGCATACCAAAATGTTTTAGAGAAATGATCTGTGGCACAAATGTGTTTTCAGATCAAATAAATCTATTTTTCAAATGGCCACAGAGAAAATAAAATCCAATCAAAGTTTAAGAATGACATGTCTATAAACTAAGGGTGAGATTGTTCATCAGAGCTGTATTATGCTTTTGTATTTATTGCCATGATAAGATTACATTAACACGCTGCAGGTGGGTAACACTGTAAGTGACATGTGCTGCAAGCATTTGCTTTTCATTACGCTGCAGGAGATCTATTCTGTCACACTAGTTCTCTCATATAATTGGATTAAAAGTTTCATATTGAGCAACATGTTCTCAGACAAGATCAGAATGTGGCCAAGACTTATAAACTCAAAAACATAATTTTTCATGGAGCCCAATTGGACACAATGTGGGTTACATAAGACTTCAACCATGGGAAATTTTCCTCTCATGGAAAATTTGCCACTAATGATACTTTTTTGCCACTGGCTTTCTTTGGACAGCTTGGCATTTAAAACACTTCCAAATGAACTCTTTCCTTTCAGGAGGATTTCTCAACCTGTTAAAGCACTCCTCTTACCTTGTTTCACTCACTCAGTGATACATGCTGTCAATTTATAGAGCTGTGTTTAAAAAGCTTATATCAAACATAGTCCTCAGTTTATTCAAACTGACTGACTTTTTTCTGGAGCTATAACTTTTATTGCTGTACCCAGTGTGATCATTAGAAACAGAAATTATTAAATTGGGTTTCAATTCCATTGATTAATCCATTGTTAAATAGAGGAACTGTAAAAAGATTTTCCAGATTAAACTTTAAACTTTCCATAGAATCTTTCGTTCCGGGCACTGTTTAGGCACCAAGAAGAAATGTAACCCCTCTGTCGAATGAAATTCTCCATTTCATCAAACCTGGACGGAATAGCCTCCTCTAAAGTTTTCCCTCAGCTGAAGCAACGTCGTCATAGCGTACTCATAGTTCATTGGGACATTACTGCTGACATAGTCATGACTTGGGCCAACTATACATTAGTCATAATAATAGTCATGATTATGGCATTTATTGTGTTATGCCATGATTCTTCTTAGCCAATCAGTGAGTTTGTTCCTCTGCTAATTTGCATTATTTTACCCAACCAGCACAAGGCCCCCAAGTGTCACGGTAAGGCTAAATGGACAGGCAAAATGATTTTGCAAATCAAATTTAGAATTGAATAAGGATAAGCAGCAAGGAAATTTATTCGAAAATGAGAAAAGGGATTGCCCCTTCAAATGCCTTATTAAAAGCTCTATTCTTAATTTGGTTTGTGAACTCAATTATTTATTTCTGTTTTAGAACTGCATTTTCAAATAGATTTTTAAATGCTCTGTTTTATTAAGGAATTCATTCATTTATTTTTAAATTATGTATTTATTTACTGTTTTAAGTTTGATTTATAGTTCCTATATTCAATAATGGATTACTTAATAGATTTGAAAACCAATTTATTAATTCCTGTTTTTAATGTACAATTAGAAATTAAATAAAGAAATGCTCTATTTCAATTTCCATGTCCCTTGAGGTCCTCCATAGGGATCTAATATAAGAAATGTTGATGGTGGTGTGTAACTTCCATTTTCACACCACCACATGCCATTTCATTTTTTTGCGTTGATGTCCAAATAAATGATTGTGTTTCCTTTCAGGCTGAGAAACATGGTGAAGCAGCTGGATGAGACAGATGTCGACTTTCAAGAAATCAAAAAGAATCTGGATTTCACAGCGTCGTTACTGGAGGCAGTTTACCTCGATGGAACAAGGTAGGATATAGTAGAATAATATGATGTTGACATTTTCTTTTTTTTATACCAGCTCTTTTAGTTCTTTCAGTGAACAGTTCATTACTTTGAACTTGCACAAATGCCCAAATGGGCGTAAAGCCCCCCAAAAAAGAGCCAAAATGGTAATGAAAAGATTAGAACTAAAATTAATCCTTTACAGCATCAATACCCACTTATCCTTAGCAGGGTCACAGGGGGCTGGAGCCCATCTCAGTTCACAGTGGGCACAAAGTGGGGTACAACCTGATCAGGTCGCCAGTCACAGGGCTGACACATACATGTTTAGACAGACAACCACTCAGACTCACATTCACACATGGTAGACTTGCATTGCCAACCTATCTCCACAGCACTGTGTCAATGGCAGCGCTAAAGTATGGTCTGGCTGCAAGAGTTAACATTCTGGTATAGGGGAAAGAAACGTTCTGGCTGGCTTGTATTTCTTTAAACCAATCACAATCATCTTGGGCACCGCTAAGTCCTGGATGCAGCGACGGTACCCTAGCAAAATACATAGTGGAAGGGGAGGATGTCAGGCTTTATACCTGCACTGTTCACACAGTGGACCAGACTCCACCCACAGGCCATGTAGAGTCACCAATTTACGCTTGATGGTGTTTTAAGCCCCCAACGTTGACTTCAAGGCAGCGCTGCAACCGTCGACTTCAAGGCACCTAACCCTAACCTTAACCCTTCAGGCAGCGCGGCCATGCAAGGCAGAGATGTTAACAAGTCGTTTTTTGGAAGTCCAAGTCGAGTCTCAACTCTTTGAGCTCGAGTCCAAGTCAAGTCTCGAGTCTTTGAGGGGCAAGTTCAAGTCAAGTCTCAAGTCTTTTGCCACGAGTCCAAGTCAAGTCTCAAGTCTGTGGCCATCTGATCTGTCCCTAACACTGTATTGTTAAATCTTATGAATTCAAAGCATGTTCTGTAGCTACCATCCATACAGTATCAAAATCAGTTGTAGGATAACTTTATGGGGTCTACTGCAATTTGAAGAAACACAAATTAAGAACTCGGTTTCAATTTCATAACTGTATTTTTCAACATTTTGGTATCTGCACCAAAGAATACATGTTTGTCTGTGTTACTAACTAGCTGTACAGCCCAACCTCATCATGCATCACATTTTTCAGTGTTCAAAGTTTGAGGGAAACATCTGTATTGAAAGTTCATACACCAACCATGGTGCAAACATGTGAGAACTGATACTTTCCGTATTGCTATTTAACAACAATCTGGTGAAATATTAACCTAAGTCTGTCACATCATATGGATACATATGGAGTTATATTCCTATCTTTATTCAAGAGTGCATTTTTTCAATCTGAGAACATTTCTCACTGATATTACATTCAGATTTTGTAATAATTTCCCTCAAAACCTTGCTCTCACACTAAGTGCCAAATCCCCAGGAACATGGTTAACCAAACGAGGAAAAAATACAAAGTGGGGTCATTAAATACCAGTTATAAATACACACATACTGTCCGTCATATGTCGTTCAATCTTGCTAGCTAAACTACCGGTATAAAGAAAAGCTATTTGTTTACGGACATCAAGCTAGGCTAGCAATGGCTTGCGCCATATGCTATGTGCTACATTTATGTTACTCACCCTCATAGTTGTGTACGTAACTTGATATGTCCCACTTCAAAGCTTTCTCCCGTTTCCTGATAGGTGCAGGTGAAAGAGCGTTGACCGTTCTGTGCACATTATTGACATATACTAATAATAAAGCGATGGACGGCGGGGGTAAATAAACTTGGTTACAGACACATGGTTACAGAGGAGCCGTCCGCAACGGACGTTCTAACATAAACGAACGCACCCTCAACAGGGCAGGGATCATTTCATTGGTCAACACTACACCTGGCATTCTATTGGTTGTGGAATTTTAACAGTGTTGTAACACAAAAAATCCAAGTGCGCAGGAGAGATCCCAGAGGAGAAGATCTGCAAGCGCTCAGAATCAGGAGTGCGAGGAGAAGGGCCAAAGCTGAGAGCAGAAAATCTGTCCACAGAACAACATATCTGAGTCCAAGCACAAAGTTTGAGCACAAGCAGAGCAAATCCAAGCGCGAGCAGTGACTATTTGACTGTGAGAGCAAGGTTTTGAGGGAAATAATTACAAAATCTGAACGTAATAGGAATATCAAAAGAATACACTCTTGAATAAAGATAGGAATATAACTCCATAGGATACAACTATAAAGACACAATTTGCCTGTTCCCAGCTTTAGCACAACACTTTGCGATGTTTAGCTTGTTACCTGTGACGATATATGCTAAATGTAACGTCTCTTTCACATTAGCAAGTGACTGACCTATTTGGGTGCTTTTGAGATGCCTGATGAAATTCAACGTTGTTGATCCGGCAGCATTTATCTTGGTGCCACACAACTTGTATGTAGCTGTTCGCTTACTGCCACTGTTTACGAAGTTATTGAAAGCAAAACTAAGGACAAAAGGCACAACTCCGGGAGGACTTGGTGTCGCCATTGTCAATGCATTTATGTGAGTGTGCGCACATAGGCATAGCGCAAGTCCAAGTCAAGTCTGAAGTCTTTTGGGTCGAGTCGCAAGTCAAGTCTGAAGTCAGCTATTTGTGCGACTTAAGTGCCACTCGAGTCCGAGTCTCAGACTCAAGTCCCCATCTCTGGTGCAAGGTAAGGAAACTGGAGCACCTGAAGGAAACCCACAAAGAGGGCTGTGAGGCTACGTCCCATACCAAACTAATATGACTTTTTATTTATTGTTGTTTATTTGTATGTACTTAATGAAAAATAAAAGCAGTTATGGACTGCTTTCCTTTGCACAACTCCACATGTAAATATCAGTGTAACACTGATTATCAGGTGCCAAAATGCCAATAGAAAGTTATGAATCTTGCACAAATGGGCATTCAAAGCAAAGTCTAGACCACCCACAATAAATCACTTTTAGAATTTCAAGAAAACAGCCCCTATGACATTTTATTGTTCCATACTTTAACTAATGTGTTTACACATACAACCACTGTAAACAGATGAGATTTGTATCTTAAGTCACAGAACTTTTTGTAGAATTGTCATATGGTTATCAATATTGTCAATATTGATAGAATCTTTCTATACAGCCTCCTTTTTCTTGGGTTCCAGCTCTGTATCTACTGGTTTGTTCTATACGCGCTATATAGTGCAGAAATGTACACTCTCACAAATGAATACTCAATTCTGACACTCAAAATAAAATGATGGACAGTAAATACTGTGCACTCGTAAGTGATTTTGGACACAGGGACTGATCCCATAGTGCATTATTCGTCTATTTCTCTGTGTCTGTCTAAAAATCGCTGTTTGTGGGTATGTGTGTTGTCTCTCTCAGACAGTGTCTCGAGACCGAGGACGACCTACAGCAGCTGCAGTCAGATGGAGTGCCTTCAGAGGTCACTGATTGGCTGGCGTCCACCTTCACCCAGAGGATTCGGCGGCCTGTACGACGCTCAGACGAGAAGCCCAAGTTCCGCAGCATTGTGCATGCAGTGCAGGCTGGGATATTTGTGGAGAGGTAAAATAAAACATATGTTCATTTTGTCTCTATTTCAGATTTTAAGTTATGGTATAGTTAAGGTTATGAGTTTTTAAACAAGGCCTGTATGATTTGTCAGGATGTTTATTACTTGTCTGTAACAGCGCAACTGCAGCAGAAAAGAAACAGAGCCAGTCATACAGCTATTTGTTTTATTTATGAGACTTAAATACAATAAAATAAGTAAACTATAATATCATACTGTAAAACTCTATATATTGGACCTAAATGACTGATCTCCACGTCTGTACTATAACTCTAATATAAGCTCATACTGTACAGTGTTTTATACTATCACAGCCACAGACTGCTGCACTGGACTGTGAAACATTAGCCTTCTTTTCTCTTTAAAACATCCTTCCACAGGGGACAGGGACTTTGGAGGATTTTTATAAACAGCTCCTGAGATGAGTTCACTGCACAGTGTCAACATCTGAACTGTAACTGAACTCAACATAAACATTGCATTATTTCAGGATGTTCAAGAGGGCCTACACAGCAGCCATGCCAGACCAACCTGCAGCGGTCGTAAACTGCCTCAGGGTAAGCTTCCACTGATCATATGTAAATCTTTCAGCACGTCATGTGTTTGTGTTATAAATCGGACAACAAAATAGGGGTCGTATGAATGTATGTATACAAGTATGCATCAATAATGCTGTTACTTTTGCCTTTTTCTCCTCAGGATGTTGACCGCTGGAGTTTTGACGTGTTTGCTCTGAACTCAGCCAGCTCTGATCATGCTCTACGATCTCTGTTTTTTGAACTGATCACCAGATATGGCCTCAACAGCCGTTTTAAGGTTGTTTATCTGTTTGGATTTTATTGAACAGTATATATATAGTGCACTTCCCATACAATATGTTTTGATAGAAAGGCAAGAATGTCAGTGTTTTGGAGGAAAATCTTACAGTAATATGATCGTTACTGCCCTTGTAACTTCTGCCTTTGTGAGAAATGTGTGTTGTAATCGCAGATATTATCAGGCATATGGGTTTTATTATCAATTTGGAACAATGTGTTGCCAAATTATTTTTGATACTGTAAACCCTGTCAATCCCAGCCACAACTTTATTGCAACATGCAGGCTGTTTTAGCTTTAATTGTTGACACAAACTTTATGAACCTTTGATTTTCCAACAGGACTTTGACTTAAATGATTATGTGATGCACTTTGCAGATCCCCATCTTGTGTCTGACAGAGTTCCTGTCAGCACTGGAGAGAGGATACTGCAAACACAACAACCCCTACCACAGCCACGTCCATGCTGCTGATGTGACTCAGACACTGCACTGCCTGCTGCTGCGCTCTGGACTCGTGGTACACTGGGCTCACTTGAATACATTTATTTTTGGAGCTGCATCACATTTTTAAAGGATAATGCTTGTGTTTCTGTATATTGTCCTAATAGAGAATTGCAGGAATGAGTTCTAAAACCCAGAAATGATTTAGCATTTAAGCATTTCTGGTTCCCTCGTTTTTTTACGTCATGAATTTTGAAGCTTTTTCATTTCTTAAAAAAAGACGGTTGCAAACAAGTAGCTAACTCAGACTACAAGCGTCATCACCAAACACGGGAGTCATTGAAAGCTAGTCCTACTGTGTTGTAGTTAAAGCGTAACTCTCGCCAAAATGCAACCTAGGGTCTTTTTGTGAATGTACCCGAGTCAAACTTTCATTTAAAAGCATATTTAGGACGGAATCGCCACTTTTAAGATTTACCATATTTTCATTTTTCGGTCAAATGGCCTTTTGAATGGGAGTCCTAGGGGCACTTTTATGCTAGCCTCAAAATAGCTATTTTTAAAACACTAAGAAGGCTCGACACAACATGAAACTTTGCTCGAAGTATCACCAGGGTCTCTACACCTTAACAAAAGCATTGACAACATTGTTTGTGTACCCAGAGTTTACTAAAAAGAAAGATTTTAAGCCACTCACGTTAGCAGTGAGACGAAAATATGGTAAATCTTAAAAGTGGTGATTCCGTCCTAAATATGCTTTTAAACGAAAGTTTGACCCTGGTACATTCACAAAAAGACCCTAGGTTGCATTTTGGCGAGAGTTACGCTTTAAAGCCTAACGTATTGTTGGCCCAATTTATTGTTAGTTTTTTCAGGATTTGTTGACAATAAGAAAAACAAGCCTCATCCTTTAAATCCAACTGTATGTTCACCGTGCTACACATAAAGTATGTTTTTATTTTGATTTTTTTTGTCTCTTGTTACTCTAAAGCACTGGCTGACAGAGCTTGAGGTGATGGCGTCACTATTTGCTGCAGCCATCCATGACTATGAACACACGGGAACCACAAACAACTTTCACATCCACACAAAGTAAGCTATTTTTCTAAAACATGTTTCATTAAAGAATGTCTTACAAAGAACCGGCTATATATAAGCCGCATCCTGTTTTGAAATTGGTAAAATGGTAAGTCAGGGAATGTAGGAATAGTAAGCTTGTGTTTCTTTAATGCACTTTTAGAAAGAGGGAATAACGGACTCTAAAGCAAACACATTTTCATGGAGGGAACACAGTATTTTTAGATGTTGATTTTCCACATTGGAGAACTGAAGAACGCGGTCTCTTGGCACCCATCACCATTATCATCATCATGCTTTATTTTGGGTATATACAGTAATCGTCCACAATAAGAGAGCAAGTCTTATTTGCTGAATCTACAGTCAACAGTCTTAAAGTTGTACTCTACCCAAAACACATCTTCTCAGTGTCAAACACTCACCTTCTATAGGCTGAAAATAATTTCTTACTTCTTGAAGAACATTAGCTGTCGTTTGAATTTATGTTGGTTACAATTGATTCCAGGGCAACCTCAGCGTCCACAGCAACCTTTCAAACCACACCTGCAGCAGTATGCACTTCTCCACTGTCCAACTGTGCAGCAAACACTGAACATTTCTCCAAAATATGACTAAAAAAACAGCTTCATGTTGTGCAGCACTGGGATCCTCAAAGTTTCGAAGCTCTGACTGAACCTGTGGATAATGCTGCAGGACTAGACTGGATTGCAGTTGAAGTTTTATATTGTATGTATATCCAAAAGGGGAATTTTTATTCCCCAAAGAGCCAAGGTAGTTTCTGGCTTTATTTTATATTATATGGTATAGCTTTCTATAATTTCCTAAAAAGGGGCTGATATGTGACTGGTAATTCATATGAACGTTCCTCATGAAAGACGGTGTCATTTTGTGGTAATTGTAGGGTAAAAGGTGACAGTGTTGAATTGGTTAAATTTCCAATTTACTCATTGATTAAAATTAAGTGCAAGCATGAATATGTTAGTCAAGCATGGCAGCTCAGCTGGCCTTCAAGTTTCCAGTGACCAATTAAGAATAAATATATATTTATTTTGGTTTAGATTGAGAAGTTCTTTGAAGGAAATTCCTCTGGAAATCAAAAAGTCCTTATAAACTCAAGACAAACTAGTTAAGATGAGATCTGGAAGATATAGTAAAGGTTTTAAATGCTAGAAAGGTGCAATAACTAATGTTTCACCATAAATCATATCAGCATATCTTTTCAGAGTAAGAAGAGGAGAGGGAGAGTTTGTATTGCCTACAGCTTTGCTAACAGCTGCTTCTCACAGGATGGACAGGTTCTGGGTGTTGCTGACGTCTGTAGCCAATGCCATATTGCTAAAGCATATATAAATATACAGTACATAATAACAAATCATGGCTCAAACATCTGAGAAAACACCATAGAAGACAGAATAGATAAAGTAATTTAGACCACGTGATTCAATATGTTCAGTAGTTTATTTAAAATGCCTCCTCCCTCAGGGGATGGGGAAAGCTTTCCAATTGACAGCCAAATTACATAGTTTTTACCAGGACATCACCTTCCTAGGAAATTAAAGGTATTTGAAAATTACAGATCTGTAAAATAAGTTGTTTTTTTTCCCATCATTAAATGTTGTCATTATTAAAAACCATTGTAACAATCATGATTTCAAACTGACCATGGCCATTCTCTCTGTGAAGGATGAAACTATCAACAAACTTTTTTAAACAGCCCCCAAAAGACCATTTTACACACAGCTAAATGTTTTCTTTGACTACATTTTTACAAGTGTTTTATTTTATGTTTGGTTTAACAAAATAATCACTAGGTGGAAAACTTTTAAGAGTGTACTTGTTACCAATTTAAACAGGCTAATAAAGTAGATTATGCAAATGAGTGGACCCAGAATGCCTGATTGAGAAATTAGTTAATTAGTTATTGAGTCATTAATACCCACATGGTGCCAGTTTTTTTATCACATCCCACTACCTCTTCATCATTTCAGATTCCTCATTACAGACCTACAGTCATAGTGCTCAAATTACTTCCTGAGGGCTATCTCATTCTCACCTCCTCCCTTCACACTACAGAATTGTACAACTATGTATAGTCACACCCAGACCCACTCTGTAGACTCTCTTTCTCTTCTCTGTGCTGATGTAGCCTACTTAAATCTTGCTCTTTAACTGTCTGTCTGCCAGGTCAGAGTTTGCATTGATCTACAATGATCGGTCAGTACAGGAAAGCCATCACCTGAGTGCAGCATTTCGCCTGCTGCAGGATGACCACATGAACATCTTCACTAACTTGACAAGAGAGGAATGGATGTAAGATGACTATATTTCTACCATCTAAAATTGTATTTCTTATTTTTGGTTCAGTTAGAGACACTTGGACTGGCCATTTATTGAAAATTTGGCAGAAAAGAACTCTCAAAGACTCCAAGCAGCAACAAGGTTTCTGCTGGGAGACCTAACCCCCCTAATAAACACATATATGAACATGAAATATTAGTCACATCTAGAATAATAAACTAAAATACTATTAGGTTTGGGTGGGAGCTGCAGCAGCAAACAGTGTTGGCATGACAGTAGTAGCAAGAACGTTATAATACTATTGGATGTGAGCTGATAGCCACACAGCTGTGAATAAACCACAGATTGTAAAGCATGAATGAAACTGTTGTCAATGAGCTAATGCAAGCGCAACTTCAGCATTTGTCTGAGCTTACGCTACAGTATGCCTCATTTACTGTGAACTAAATAAAGATGTTCTTGAGAATTGGTCGACATTCGGGGTGGATACAATAGCATTCGCAATATAAAGGTAAAACACTCAACCATTTAATGTTTATTCTTATTGTGTTTTGCACAGTTCATTGTTTTTTTGTTTACCTTGTTCCTGTTGAAGGTTTTTTTGGCCATTTGAAACTAAATATCCAAATAATTAAAGAGTTAAGGTTTCATTATGATTCAGTATTTTGCCCAAATGATCAAACCAGAGGTAAATACATCATAGAATAGGCAGAGATAATAAAATAAAATAAAATAAAATAATAAAATAAACCCAATAGACCAGGATGCATTTTGAACAAATGGCATGACAAGCTTTTTTTCTGAATGCAGCTGAATGCAACCAACCGTTACCTTTTTGTCAAAGGGCAATCTGAGAAACTCACTTCTAAAATAGAAAGAGATGAGAAATGTTGGCCAACATCCTTTCAAGGTTTGTACAACAAGAAGAAAGTCAATCATAACACTTCCTGTATAGCGAGCAATGGAAGATATTTGCCAAAATCCAAGAACATATTTTTTGAAAGATAAAGCTCTAGAATATGCTCTGTTTTTCTTGTTCTTATTTTTTTTAGCCTTGCTGTTAACTGGGTTCTTTAAAAGGTGAATTTGAGAGGATGTATAAAAATCGAGAAATGCCCTTAGACCTCTGAGGATTAAAAACCATTATGAGCATGGCCACTGTGGTTTATATTGTATCAATCCCACACCGTCCTGCTGCTGCACTGCTAATACTCACAAGAGCAATTAAGCACTATACTTGTGTATTAATCCACAGCTGAAAATAGTTCAGAACAAATTAACTATTTACTCCTGTTTGAGTAACTTTTGCCAATAACTACAGTGTCCAGCTGTTTTGGTCAAAGCTCCTTGAGGCAAACTTGTACTTTATATTGATATTGGGCTATATAAATAAATACATACATTACATACTTTTCTTTTTTTATATTTAGCCTATAAAAATGAAACTATACATTTGTGACCTATTTACAACTTCAGTTTGAAAGAATGTATTTGGGGCTGATTGTCACAAACACAGTAATCTAAAAGTATTGAGACTAATGCACGGTTGGTTTGGGTCTTTTCATGAGATTGTTTGACAACAAGAAAAACATAGAATAATGGCAGCCCAATCATTCGAAATAAAAGTAGTTGAATGGTCTAATTGTGTTGGTGGATTTCACATGTCTGCAGGGTGACATATTGACAGAAGGGGGACAGAAGGGGACTCAGTGAGGGCAATTATCTGCCAAGCATGAATTTGTCCTTACATGAGACTTTAAGTCCTTACCAAAGCTACAAGGCTGCTCCTCTTGCTGACCTCTGACCTTTTAAAGATAAAATGTCATTAAAAGATCATGTTACTATTTATGTTTGGTGATTCATTCAATAATCAGCAATGGAAAAGTAAATGAGTCACTGTCCCTCTTACTGCACTATAACTAACAATCAGAGATGTAGTCAGTGAGCTACACTCACGTATTTTATCATTTTCATTTACTTTTACGATGTGATATGTAATGCACTTAATATATATATATATATATATATATATATATATATATATATATAGTGTCAACAATCCATTTCTGCACTGAAAACACAGCTTTTCATATCACAGTTACAGTAGCGTGTAGTAGTAGTATGTGTTTTATTAATGGAAGCGCTCTGCAGATATCACCAAAGATAAACACCAGCAGCATACTGTATACTAGGCTTTTCTAGCAGTCAGGGTTACCATGGGAACAAGAAAATCCATCAGGAAATCTAAAAAGATTACCGCAATGAGTTTGCTGTTTTTACTCTGTACAGTTACTTCCCATAATCCAAGGTCAACTAGAAAACTGTGTGTCTCTGTGTGTTTTTGTTTATAGGGAGCTGCGGTCACTTGTTATAGAGATGGTGTTGTCCACAGACATGTCCTCCCACCTACTCCAAGTCAAAGGGATGAAATCCTGTCTACAGCAACAAGAACGGTAATGCTAATGGACTGTGCTGCTTGTTCACGCTGTGGTGCACAGTCAAGAGATCATAAAATAAAATGTTGAGAGCAGATTTCACTGAATCAAACATCCTGCACAACAGGCAGATAGGCAAATTAGTGTCATGCCAGCCATGTCATTAGACATGTTTGAGACACACAACACGGCCACAAAAACAAGTGCGTTATGCTTTCTCCGACAGGATTGATAAGCCCAAAGCACTGTCTCTGTTACTCCACACGGCTGACATAAGCCATCCATCCAAGCCCTGGGCGCTGCACTCTCGCTGGACCAAAGCCCTGATGGAGGAGTTTTTCAGGCAGGTAGGAGCTCTAATAGACCTCAACTGACAATGTGACTCTTTCTCTACTTCTCTTCTCTTATTGTTTTGTCCACAGACATAGACTATTGTTCAATAATATGGTCGAACCCAACAGAAAATAAGATTGAAGTTAAAATGCATAATCGTTAGACTTGGTTAAAGGAATAGATAATTTGCTTTCTTGCCAAGTTTAGATGAGAAGATTGCCACCACTCTTAATCTGGACAGGAAATATGTAGCTGCAGCCGGCAGCAGGTTAACATGGCTTATGTTATAAAATGGAAACAAGTTGAGACAGCTAGCCTGGATCTGCTCGAAGGGTAACAAAATCAGCCTACCAGCACTTCCAATAGTTTGGCACTTAACCCCTCTAAAACACCAACGTTTAAGAAAAAGAGAAATAACCTGGTAATTAGTTACATTGTCCTTTCTTAGAGACGTGAAATATTCAATTAAGCAAATTACCTAACCACACATACAAAGAGAGAGAATAGATCTCTTTATGTAAAGAAAAAACGACCTGACTTAATTTTCTCTTGAAAAACTAATTTTTAATTGACTAATTGTTCCAGCTCTACTGGAGAAATGACAAGATTTAGACCATGTGGGGCCATAGAGTTAATAGAAAATATGACTTAACAGTTATGTAGATAAATATAACAGTTAAAAGGAGGGATACTATTATATAGACCTGTCTTTGTACTAAAAAGGCATTATTTAAATATTAGTTTTTTTTGTCTCAGTGTTTTTCATTAGTACCGTTTCACTATGAGTGTGGACGTCAGATCTTATGTATTGTGTAAAACACACAAATCACATCATTTCTACTCTGTTCTTTCATGTCCTACCTACTTCTATTCTTATCTGACGGGTTTGATAACAGCTCTGCAGTTTTGTAAATGACTCAGTCTGAAAGGGAGAAACCTTCAAAGAGGTTTATTGCGTCAGAGCAAAAGAAAACGACATAAATAGCACCTCAGGTATGAAGCATAGACAGTCAGAGAGAGGAAAGTCTCTTTGAAAGGTTTAGTGAACATCTACTTTGTGTAGTTGACGCCACACTAGATCTTACATGGTCTGATTTTATACAAGATTTAAGGCTGGGGAAAAAATACATCCACCGAGAATCGATTGGGTCAGATATGCACCAAACATTTTGAGCTTGTTGAAATGTATTGACTTTCAAAACTTCCAAACCTCATGAAAAACTGAGCCTAGAAGTTCATTCTTGACCTTTGGGAACAATATAAAATACTTTAAGGAGAGACAGACTGTGAAAGTTTGAGGTTGGATTACTTTTTTATTTATTGTTAACCTTGGAAACATAATTTGACAAAATAATCGCACTCAAAAAGCCAAAATTGACTCTAAATAATAGACTTAATTGTTAGTGGAAATTATATTTGTTGTTTGGACAGTGGGTTCATGTTATTATATTATGACTTTGTTGAGTAAGATGACCTTCAGTGCTACTGAACAAAAACATGAATAAGTAGTTTTGAAGAAAGTCCGCTATAACATGACATTATAAAGTATTCCTGTTTACAGAGAAGCTCAGTATTTACCAAAAAACAAGAATATCCACCTCAAAGATTATTTAATAGCTGTTTTGGAGCTTATGATAATACAGTATAAGGATATCCTCAGCAGTTGGAGTTGTCATGGAATTAGATGTTTTAACTATTTACATATTTTTAAGCTACATGGATCAGAATTCCTTAAAAAGCTCTAAAAATGGCTATTTGAAAATCTACAATTTCATGACAACTGAGAAAACTCTGATAAGATATAGTTGAAAGCTTCAGAACAGCTAAATGGACCTCGAGATGAGATTGTTTGATAACGTACAGTATTTGTCTGAAGACTAGGTGTTATAGATAGAGAATAGATGAAGCATGAGGCACCTCCCCTGATTACTTTGAGGGTGATTCTTTAGCTCAGCAAGAGATGCAATTATCCATTCATGTGTAGGAATTGTCTATCGTGCATTCTTACAACCTACTTAAAATGCCATTATTTTCAGACAAATGCCTACTGACTCCTCCCAGATTGGCTGGTATTGTGAGGCTGGTACTTTGACTGAGTGGCTTTCCAGTAAATGCAGCAATACGTTTCTATGTGCTGTCCTCCTCTCTATTTCTATTTCTATTTCTCTCTATTTCCTCTCTATCTATTTCCACTGCCTGGACTTAATAAAGAAAAAATAGAATAGAGCAGATGTTAGGCAGCCCTACTCTCTTGATGTGAGAAACATCTTTTTAAAAGGCTCTTTAATGTGTGTTGTGTAACCTTGAAAAACAAAAGCATGATATTCTTTGAACAATTTAAAAGTCTTGGGCGAGCGTTGCAGTTAAATAACCTTTCAAAAGTTATTTTCAGGTGACGTGTGGGATGCCCTTTAAGATATCTTCTCTCTCTCTTTCTATCTTTGTGAGGGTGATAGAGAGGCAGAGCTCGGCCTTCCCTTCTCTCCTCTGTGTGATCGAAAAAGCACCCTGGTAGCCGAGTCTCAGATTGGTATGTCTCACAAAACATGTTTCTTTCACTCAGTCCTCTTCTCACTGATAATCTATAAAAAAGGATTTAGTTCCCATTCATACTTTTGTTTAGTGAAGTCATGAAACTCCTTTGGAACATATGACATCTTGACAATCCCTGAATTACATTTCAATTTCTTTACTGGTGTAAAAAATAATCATATTTTACCGCTCAGCAACATTTTATTTTCACATGTTTATACGGCACTCTTTTCTTCTGCAGGTTTCATAGACTTTATTGTGTATCCTACATTCTCTCTGCTGACGGACATGGCAGAAAAGATTGTTATTCCTTTGGTGGAAGAGAATCCAGGGCCACCTGACCCCTGCAACAGACACAGGTAACGTACAGTGTAGCATTGTACTTGTAGGCTAGTAAACTGTACTGCATTTTTTTAGTTGGATATTTGGTTGCTTTGTCTTTTAGCATAAAGACTGGAAGCCATGGATGCATAAAGAGCTAAATATGGCGCCGCCACTTAGCCTTGCTAATTATTTGCCCTGGTGGTCACTTGTATTGCAATTAAGAAACTCCCTGTGGCCCAAAAGTGTCTCCATAGCCCACCTTTACAAAAGAGACATCTAAAACTATTGAAGGGACACCTCGAAATGCAAACAAGGTCAATTAGGGACCGTTTGGTATTTATGGAATGGACCACCGGAGGAAAATAGGGGAGGGTCATGTCTTTTTATTCTTTGTTGAGGGGAAGGTCATCCAATTTTTTTAGTCTAGGGGGGAGGGTTACCCTACTTCATGAGGACAGCAACATTTCAAAGTGGCTTGTTTGGTGCATATTTATCCATGTAGCTCCATGTAGCTCTCTCAGTCTCGGCCCCTATCGCTAGCAGATGGGTCCCTCCCTATTTAGTCAGTCAGACAATTTGAACTGTAGCTTTAGAGACCGTGGGATTTCCCAAACTGAATAAATCTCGCTCGCACATATATACACAAAACTGCTTTGCTAGCTCCATCGTGTTGTAACTAAGACATCTGATGAAAACCAGACGCAAGCTTTTATTTTGAAAAGTCAAATCTTATATATTTTATATATATAATATATATATATATATTTTATATATATATGTATATATATATATATATATATATATATATATATATATATATATATATATATATATATATATATATATATATATATATACGACAGCCTTTTCAAGGCATTTGAGAAGGAAGGAGTGGTAGCATGCAAGCTCCCAAATTGACGCTAGTCTGAGAAATGCAGTTTTGGCTAATGTTCAGCTTTGGCAGCTTTACTATACAATGACTGAGGAAGCAACCAGTGTTGAATTTGTTATTACCCAGTGTGCTTTGCTGAATGGTCTCAATGTTTTATTGTTTTATTTCATGTGAATGTTAAACTAGTTTACTAGATGAATAACTTAGTATTTGAAGTAATGCAGTAATGCAGGAAGTGTGCATTTAGTTTCCATGCTTATTGGGTTTCCACAACAATGTTAGTGAATAAATCTACTGAAATGGCCACCACACCATAACAGAGGAGTGTGATGCGCAAGATGAGAATGCAGAGGTTTAGTCAAATATGTTACGGTTGTGAAAAAACAATGGCTATTGCTATGTCTTTGCCAAGCGTACACCAGTACAGAAGGCATCAATGAATTGTTGGGGAGGGTCATCCAAAATGTATTGCTGTTGAAGGGAGGGTCAGGTCTATTTTGACTAAAGATCCCAAAACTCCTCCGGTGGCCTCTGAAATAAGAACAGTCCCTTATTACTCTTTTTAATATCAAATTAAAGTCTATGTGCTGAGTGGAAACGTGCAGGCGGGGCCAGCAGGAGAAACACGGATGTGCACAATGTGGACGCAAACCCGTGAGAACTTAAGATAAAAAGCTTTTGTTTTATATGCTTGGCAATTCATTTTCATTGAAATGGATGGGTACCGTTTCGGAGTCCAATATCCAGGTACATTCATGCTGGATACAGGGGGAAACTGTTCTCCTGGCCCTATCCAAAGTTTCAAAAACCTGCCTATCAGCATCTCTGAATCTCAATAATTAACACCTTACATCTCATTTGTTCTATCTGTACAAAGACAGAAGTATAAAAATGATTGTTGTGGTTTTGCCGCAGTTATGATATGGTATTCTTTGGCCATGTACAGTGACTTCCTGTTAAGCATGTTTTATTATCTTTCGACTGAGCATGCTTCCAGTCTTTATGCTAAGCAAAGCTAACTGGCTGCTGGCTGTAGCTTCTAATTTAACAAACAGACATGAGAGTGATATTGATCTTCTCAAGCTTATTTCCCAAAATGTTGAATTATTCCTTTAAGAGACATGTAGATCTTTAAATAGACAAGAATGCTATAAACTCACAATCTATGTATAAATCGAGGAATCTCTGTGCTCCGCCCTCCTACGTACTTCCGCTCAGTTTTCATTTTCCTTCAGTACACCATCTGGGTTTGCGGTATATTCTTGGGTTTTCTCCGGCCAAATCTTTACCGGTCCAATCAGGGAACAGAGGGAGTGGCTGAGAACGATGACATCGACGTTGTGCGCTACTTTGAGTTGTAGTTTCGTAATGGCGGCGGAGAAAGATGCGAGCAAAGCCATTCGGTCCGTTGTGGCAACACTGCCGAATATCCAGAAGTTAAAGCCCGAGCAAGAACAATCTTTGCTGAGTTTTGTTTGTGGCCATGATGTTGTGGCCCTCCTCCCCACGGAGTTCGGGAAAGGTTCGATTTTCTAGCTCGCTTCATTAGTGGTGAAAGAGTTGGTTAACACGAACGCTAGCGATGCTAAGCCGATAGTTGTTGTCAGTCTCCCCTCTTGTTGCACATGCGCATGACATACGTCACGACCAAACGTTAGCGATTGGTTATGGCAGATCCAGAGTGGCTCTGGGCAGATCCAATAGTTTTAAACTTCAACAGAGTACCCGCCTTCAAGGAAGTTAACACTTGTCAATGGAGAGTGGCCAGACTCTCTGTACAAATGAAATGTACAAGAGTCTGGTAGGACCAGGCTACATATGTGCAGTACAGCAGTGGGGAGTTGCGGAAACCCTAAAAGGCTCATTGATTGCGATTCACCGGCTACAGGTGTGTTGCCAAAAACTGATCATCTGCCAAAAACTCATTGCTGTCTACACTACATGCAAATGATGAAATACGCTGAATCTCTAGATGAGCCGCAGCCGAGCCGCGACTGATTGAGCAGCACTGCAACATGTGTTTACAGGTTGGGGCTCTCCAGCACGTTGTTTTGTTGTGCACACTTCTCTCACCATTCTGCTCAGCCGGGTTCCACTGCTTCTATCGCCTGGGCCACATGGCCTAAAACTACCACTATGTGTGACTGCTACATGAAAAAAGCGGACACGTTGAATCTCTAGATGAGCAGCAGCCGAACCGCGACTGATTGAACCTGCAATAAATTGAGTTTTATAATAAAACATATTACAAAAAACATTCATGAGGCGCATTACTTATGCCATATAAAACTGCCTGTGACCGCACAGTGCAAGTTCTGCTTTCAAATGTCAAAAGTAAAAAGAGAGGCATTATGACTCAGCACAATGTACTTAAAGGTGAGATTTTCAACTCTAAGTACAAGTACACAGTAAGTCAGTAGTATAGGCCTACAGTTGCATATTAAGTGCTTTGGGGGGCTTCTGTAATTTATGTTGGAGTACAATGTTTCTGGAAAAAGCGATACAGGGGGCCAAGCAATCAGCCCATTGCACTGGCACTGTACTAGTTATCTAAACTAAAGAAAGAAAGAAAGAAAGAAAGAAAGAAAGAAAGAAAGAAAGAAAGAAAGAAAGAAAGAAAGAACGAAAGGTGAATTGGGGTAACACTGGAAAAACAAGTATTGCCATGAGAGCACTGTTCTTTCTCAACAGTAATCTGTGGAAGGAGAGCTCCAGAGGCCTGCAGTGGAGTCTCGCTCATATCACAGCTGAGCTGGTGAGCTTCCGCTCCACTTGGACACGACACACCGAAGACAACAAACTCAAATGGAAGGAAAGTGGCTCCAATGGTATGTTGCATAATCATTCATTCTTTCACTCATTAATGTTGTGAATATACTGTATGCACATGGTAAAGTCACACCTATCACAGCAGGGCTTATCACTTAACAATCCTGAGAAATGGTTTTACTTTTCTACTGTCATCTTTTGCAAAAACCCAGAACTAAAATGATCACATGAAAGGTTTGACAACCTTTGCTCACACAGAATGAACGATCTTTGTTCTAGACAGTGTGGCTGATTTGGCAGAGACAAAGCCACTCTCATAAATGTGCTCAGTCTCCCTGATTTGATTTGTTATCTACAACACTCATTTCACAGTGATCTCATGAGGAGATTAACAGTTTCCTATTCAGTTTAAGAACATTTTCCAATGTCTTTTCCAATATCCTCCAGGATTTTCAGACCCCAGTGTGACGAAGGGGCAGAGATCCAGCCAAGAGGAGCTGTCAGGAAAATCCCTGCAAGACCCCACTACGGATTCAAAACAGTAGAAAGGACACTTTTTCTAGGAAGGTTAACTGAGGTTATGCTGAGTTACTGTTTGTAACAAAACCACAATGCCTTCTTATGTCATGAGTGAGGGAGGCGGAGGGAGGGAGGGAGGGGTGTTTTAAGGTTAACATCATCTTCCCAAGGTGAGATGCTGTCTATTCACAGAAATGCCCTAATGTCTTATTTCAAGGATAGCATACTGTGATAATTTAAATGCAGAAGTGTACATGCTGGCCATGTTATACATTATCTTGCATGTTATTAATTTAATTTGCCACCTAAACACTTGTAAGGAACCTTTATTAGTTTGACTTGTACACAAATCATTTAACCATGCAATAAACATTGAAAATAGGTCCATGTGTGTCATATGTGAAGTATTAAGTCATTTTTAGGCTGGCCTTTTGGGATATTGTGCCATGTTGGTTTTAATTAAAACATTTAAAGGTCCACCTGCAAGGTCAAAGACCCGCATCGTTGATTTAATTGAAGCTGCTGGCCTTGCATCACTTTAACAATTATTTTATTTAGTTCCAAGTCTTCAAAGTTAACTGCAGCACATTCAGTGGCTTATTCGGCAAACCATTTTAACTTTTCAAGTGATCTCTTTCTAAATTGGAATCCCTTTTTAAAACCACTTGAAATCGTTTTAAGTAGTTTAACTGTCAGAGGTGATGTTTTTAGCACATAAATTATTACCCCTGTTTGGATCTATTAAGTCAAAATTAGTTGACCATTCTCATTAGAACACAAACAGTATACTTTGCATTACAATACTATCAGGCAGTGTATATCCACCCATAATCAATCGCTCTGTCTCATTAAGATACACTTGAGCTGGACAGAGGAGTCACATCTGCATCTTCACCTGAGCATGGAAGCATCAAACACATGGCTTATACTGTAAGTAAAAATACAATTTGAATATAGACCGAACACTTTAGAAAAACATTTACAACAACTTATTGTAAATATAATTGAACATTTAAAGTGTCTCTCCAGCAATTAAGTATTGCATTTCCATAAATTTGGGGGACTTGCAAGAAAAATGTAGGAGATTTCCTGACTTTTAATCCTTAATATGGGTCAAGATTGAAAGCATCTAAAACCTTGATCCCAAACTTCCCAAAATGCAACTTACTTTAAAAGTGTCTTTGTTAGACCATTATTTGACTTTAACATGCACAGTAAATAATGTTAAAGTCAAGTGCACATTTGTCTTGTGCCTGTTAACCCATTGTTTCAGTTCTCTGCTCTCCCAGCTGGGGGGGCTGTAGAGCAAAGTGACAGAAGTGGCTTCAGGCTACCCTGGAGGGTTTAGCTTCAAACACTCCTATTTTAACAATTGTCAGTTAAGCAGTTTGCAATTGCATCTTCAGCTTTCTTCATCTAAGGACCGTTCTGACAAATGAAGCTGTTCTCCATTCAAGTCAACTGGGTGGCTTTAAATAGCACAACAAGGATTGAAGACACAGTTCTGATATGTTCTGCACGCCAAACCCCAACACACACACACACACACAGACACACGCATGCACACATGCACACACGCGCGCACACACGCGCGCACGCACACACGCACGCACGCACGCACGCACGCACGCACGCACGCACACACGCACGCACACACACACACACACACACACACACACACACACACACAGCTTTATAAATGCAAAACAGTGAAAAACACCAATATTGTACTGTACATATTTTGTACGAGGTATCTGCAGCATCTTGAAAAGCAAAATAAGCATTTTTACTGCATGATATGCTACATTTTTAAGGTGTAGATTATTTAATCAAGACATATTAAAATGTATGATCAGAGTGCCTCCCACCCTGATACAGAAAATCAATAAAAACTGCAACTTTAGTCGTTTGCTCTCAAGAAATCCTTGCAATATAAGTGATCAATCTCACACAGGCCATCTTAAAAGGCAACTGGAAATGCCACATGTAGCTTAAATTGCTGCACCAGTCCTGTGTATTAAAAATGTATGCTTTTATGCTCCCAGCTCTGAGTGCATTGAATTATTTATTGGCAGAGTGCCTATTTTAAGGATAAAATCTACTTAACACATGACCAGTGGTGCGATGATGTCACACACTGTAGTTTAACTTGAAGATTTTGAAAACTTTCCCCTAACTTACCTCTTTTTTTTACATTTTAGTAGGAAAGCAGATCCCAGTTTACGTGCTTTGAATATTCAAGACTTAGTAGTGAGCAGACATCATGCTGACTCTGACTCACTAACATGCTTTTACTGTAACTTGACTGGATGCAAAATGAATAGACTGTGCCCGGATAAGTGCGAAAGAAAAACAGCCAATCACCAATTTAAACATTTTATTGTATCAAACAAATTTAGATTACAGATGTAATCATAAATTCAAGTAAAATTGGAACAAAACTCCTCTTTTTAAATCCATGTAAAGTACACTATTACCATTCAAAAACAGAACAAACATTACATGGTCCATAAATACACTGCAGAAGAATAACAAAAAGCTTGTACAGGAATGTTTTTATTGTATTTCTTATTCATTGTGGTCATTGCTGTGATCAATACAAGAGTGGCTCTGGTTTTGTGTTTCAGTCTTTTTCAGGCATGTCAAGATATGTTAACATTATTGAAGGATTGTCACATAATCTACATGATAAATCCACTTCAGTGATACAAATTATAGATGAAATAACATGTAAGAGTGCTTTATAATGTCCTTGTTTCATACAAAATGTCAATGAAAAGTGAAGGCCGGTAACTACAATTTGTGTGAGGGATTCTCTGTTTTAATTAGTTCCTGTACAAAGTGAAGCACAGCAAAGAAAAGTCACTGTACATTCAGCGCCATGCAGGAAAGTGTGTTATGACCAGGATGTAGATTCCCAAGAAGCATTCATTTGTCAAATACGAGGGTGCAATGTGATATGGGTTTTTCATTGTTAAATCAAAATATGTAAATGCAGCTGCAGACACAACCCTCTGTAATCACATTTAGTTATTCCTTTTTACAATTAACAACATTTTTTTTTAAATTTGTTGTCAATAGTTTTTATTATTATTAAACGAAAGAAAAAAGTAATTGTGAGAAATATCAGAAATACTCCTTTTCTTCTTAGTAGTCTAGCAGCTAGCAGCTAGCAGATGACCTCTGGAGAGACAAAACAAATGTAGCCACATGTCATGGACATGGGCAGTTAACATGCTGTTTAATGTGCTGCAGTTGACCAGCTAATGAGCTACTCTATCTAGCCTGAAAACTGACGTTAGCAGTGCACTTTTCCCCCGATGAATGTTTGTTTGGTCGCAAAGAAAAAAAAAGAAGAAGCTTGTTTGGTCTCTCATTCAACAAGCTAAGGTGCAGGACATGTTGTTTGTAAGTTAGATAAAAAGGAGACTTTAGCAGGAAAGTGTGTTGTGTTGCAGGCAGTTGTCTGGCCGTAAGATGATGAGGTTTACTGCTTTACGCATATATGGTTTAAAATGAAGGGATTCAATTGGCTGTATGGAAACATGGTCCCTATCTACGTATACCAAAACCGTAGTCCAACAAATTAATGCTAAGATAGGGGGCGCATTCATGAATCCAATAACGTTTTCGCTTTTGGTTTCTGTTTTTTACTCAAAGTTGAACACAGAACAAGTAATTTACAGAGCACATATGTAATGCTGATCAGGTTACAACTAGCAATTTTATTAATGAATCTGCCAATTTCTCTATAAAATGTCAGAAAATTGTGAAGTATGGCCCCCATAGTTTCCCAGAGTTTAAAAGTGCCCTGCCACACAAAACCGTTTTTACTTGTATTTTTTGAAATATGTTAGATCCATATGTGTTTGTGTTATGTTGTGAATGTGAAAAATGAGCTGCTACCTCCTCTGTCAGCTATAGCCACTGAAAAGAAATAAGCAGAGAAATCAGGCCAATTACAAAAGCTGGTCAGTCTGACGTGGTGTTGCCTGAGCTCATTACTATTCATGAGCTCGCCCAGTTGCGCTGGGTAAAGGATGCTGATGGCCAGGCTCTCATTGGCTAGCTGTTAGCCAATCAGAGTACAAGCAGCTTAGCTCGTTGAATATTAATGAGAACTGGCACAAATCGACCTGAGTCTTCCTGCAGGCTTTCTATACCATGCCAGAATGGCTTTAAACAAGGTAACCAAGGCATTTTCTCCACAAAAAATGTTACAGTGTTCATGGTAGAACTTCAGACATTACCACAAAGTAATGAAATACGTGTGGCAGGGCACCTTTAAGATGACGTCTTGTTTTGTCGGACTAACAGTCCAAATATTTTATATGTCATAGAAGAAGACTAAGTGAATCAGCAAATCCTCACAATGGAGAAGCTGAAACCAGAGGATTATGGCATTTATTCTTCAAAAAATGAATCAAAAGGATTAATTGACTACCAAAATAGTTGCCCATACATTTTCTGTCAATCAATGAATTGACTAATCGCAGCTCTACATGCTGCAGCAGAAAAATAACATGCAATTGTATTTCAGTTGTACTTTAAGAATGTCCAATCCATTAGTGTAAACAAACATGGATATATTTTTGATTTAAACTGTAAATCAACCCAGTTGTTCTACCCACTCATTTAAGATTGTGCATCTAACTAACTAAATGATGACATTTGAATTTAAAAGTGATGATTTCGGTCCCAGTTATCTATGAGGTACAAATACATTTGTATTGCTTTGAGATGGAACAATAATTGCAGTAAGAGAGTCATGGCACAGTTAATGACAAAAACTAAAAGGATTACAAATTGCTTTTGAACATTAAAGTGGACATTATGCATGTGAATCGTGTTAGTTTATGATAATGATTGTGTGACTGAAACAGGAAAAGACTCTTGCTTTCCCATTAATTAGATAGTAACTCACAGTCTGGCACAATAAGCTAGTTTTATTAGTGCAGGGGAGGCTATAGACAACAAATATATTATAATTAAATAATTCACACAGGATTTTGGACACAAAATAAGTTTAGAAACCTTTGTTCTTGTTCTCGGGATAGTAAGGCCTGACTGTAGAGGAACATAGATGCCCTGATGTTTCTAAAAATTGGATATGCAGACAGAACCTTTAGTCATTGTGTTGGGCCGTCTGAGCAGACTGAGCAGCTTTGTGTTGTACAAAAGGCAGCTCTAATTCTCTTTCTTCAGGCTACATTTCTTTGTTTTCTCCTCGGTCGGCTGACTCGCACTGGATGCTGCTGCTTTTGTTTCTGCAAAATATAGACAGAGACATAAAAGACTGAGGGACAATAAGAGAAAGAGAAGTGCCTGCCCTCCCTGGATTTTAATGGACTCTTGCAGCTGAACAATAAGTAAATATTTGGGAACATGTTTTATTAATTTAATGTAGGGATGGTTGTTTCTCCAAATGAAGAGAAAAGTATGCTCTTGTTTATGTAGCTTGGTGTTTAACTACATAGATACAAATGTCATGATATCCATAAATCCAGTTGGCTTTACAGTCATAAGTAGTTCTGTAATTCACCCTCAACCCTCTACCAAACAGTGATTGTCCAATAATAGCTTAGCAACCGTAACTAGGTACAGCAGGCCTGTCAAGCATTGGATCTCTTAACATGCCAATACGGTGTGCATGGGGCTTGAATAAGATTTATACATGGCATTTTAAGAGGGTAATGTATTTTTTTAACTTTGTCTAAAACCAAAAAATAAAAAGCAAAGTGTAAGGGATGTAATAAACAGTGTGTTTGTCTGCTTGAGTAAGCTGAAATCGTTAGCATGTCTGGCTAAGTATCTTATCACTTAGGCCATGTTCAGACAGCCTGAGTCGGCCGTCTGACGGTCCGGCAAAAACGCAACGTCTTTCGATTCAGTTTGAATGGAGTTTGAATGCGTTTAGGCTGAAGCGAGGGTTGTCGCAAGGGGGACCTGGTCAAACACAGACGTTGTGTGATAATATCAGTCCCGTGCGAATCGGCATTTCTGTGATTTGGGGTTTGTATTGGCTTCGTTGCCAGTTATAAATGAAAGTTTATCCATGAGATAATGTCAGTAATTTGAGTTAAATACAGACTCCACTTATGCTGTGTAAATGCACCGCACGAAACACAGACATGAGGGGGTCATTTCTAAATCACACAAGGTAATTTTCCCCTGGTAATTTTAGTCCTGTGCGACTAGGACTCCAGCAAGTAAAATAAATTCATTGAAAGTATAAAATAAAGCAAAATCTAGAAATAAGTCAGCTGGAAACATTTCAAAAGTCGGTGGAAGTTGCTGACCCTTAGCCCTCACCCTGATCCTCGTCCTTCCAAGTACAACCCGATAAGTATATTTACCTAAATGTTCATTAAATATCCATCTGACACATTGAAATAACAGCTGTAGTCTACCAAATTTGTCAAACTTTTTTCTGTTTCTTTTCTTGAGCTTTTGATCAAAATAATGACGGTCCTGAGTCTGTTGATGAGCTGAAATTAAAAGAATGAAAGACTAACTGGGAGGATGCGACTCCGGAAAATGGCGTGACACGATCCGCCAGAAAGATGACGTCTCACTCTGTCTGAGTTGTTCGAACTACAAAAATATCCAGTCCACTCACGATTGTACAGCGGTGTTACAGATCGTCAATTTGTACGTTCAGTATCGTCTTTATATTATTGTTTTGTCCGAACACACATTAAAACATCATAATTCATAATCAAGTGTTATAGCCACTGTTGCCTTTGTTTTATATATGCATGCTTTACAAAGTGTTAAGCAGTCATTTGTTGCAACAAACTACATTTTCTTGATTAATAGGTCCACAGTCATAAATCAGTGGTGGAGAGAAAGAAAGAAAGAAAGAAAGAAATGAAGTCTACAGTATAGACAGAACACCACACTATCAGCTCAGCCTCACCGGCCCCACAAACACATTTTCCATTTCCGTATAAGCTGCCTCCCAAGGTATTTCAGCCACAGCACAGCGCTCTGTGATGTGTGGATCAAAGCCACTTCACAGATGTTTTTTGACAAGCCATGATTACATGACACCAAGTCAACCCTGTTGAACTGTTTAACATAGCTAAATAAACCCTGCCTAGTGAACGGATGATGAAGAGTCCCCTGAGGGAAAGGATTCTTGCGTAAACATGGCTCTTTTGACTCTACCTGCTTGTGCGTTGTTTTGTTGTGATGAGAGATCTGCTACATTGGCAACGCTGGAAAAATCCTCCTTCTCCTTGGAGAGGGGGCACTCGAGTCCATCAGCAGCTTCTAATAAACTCTCCCTTGAGAACTCTGCAGGGGGCAGAGAGACAAATAGAGGTTGAGATAAAGGTGAATAGAGATATATCTAACCAAGGAAGAAAAAATACACCACACAATATTCCTATATTTCCAGTATACATTTACAGTTGCGTGTTTTTTAGTCATGCTGAGTAAATTGAAAAGGCTGATCTTGTGAAGCCACCCCCGACTGAACCTTTGTTAATGGTCATCGATTTGTTTCTCCCAGCTTCCCCTATGCTCTTTTCATCTGCACTGAGAACTTAATTAGCAGCCATAAAGCAATCCATAAAAAACATAGTCATCTTCTAACATTGGAGTACGTCTTGTTGTTGTGTGTCCCAGTGAATTAAAATGAAAATAGATAACATTAACAAAAAATAAATTTGAGCACTTCAGAAAAGGAGCCGTCATGATGTATTACTGCTGGGTATATGCTGAATGTGTATTTTCTGTACTCTGTGACCAACTTCTCACTTGCCATTAAAGTGAATTATTGGGGTGAGTTGAAAAGGTGTTTTTCTCATTAGCTGCAGTATTTAGCACAAAAAGAAGACAGTATAAGGTGGCACTTTGAACCATGCAAGTGTTTTCATTATAATTGTATCATATGATTATAGTGTGGTCTATCTGCTCTATATGGAGTGTGTGTCCTGAGATAACTTCTGGAATGATTTGACATTTAATATGAATAAAAGAATTTATTTTGAAATTGAAATTTGAATTAATGGAATAGTTCAATTATTCACTTTCTTGCAGAGAGTTAGATAAGATGATTACACTCTCATGTATGCTATATATGAACCTACAATACAAATACACATTATTTAGTGTACAGAAATGAGAGTAGTATCAATCTTCTCATCTAACCCTCGGCAAGAAAGTGCATAAGCTTATTCATCAAAAGTGTTCCTTTCAATGTCCTCTTTTCTCCAAGCTCTTTGATTCACTTTTCTTAATTCTCCTCTTTCTCCATAATCCTATCATCTTTTACATGCATCCCTTCCAGCCATTTTCCTTCTTCCTGCCTCATGTTCTGCTTTACTTTACTGCTCCAATGTTCTCCCAGTTCAATACCCTTCCTTCATGAGCTGTATTTGGCTTAATCTCTCCCTCAATATTATTCCTCAACCTCTCCTCCCTCTCTTTCTCTTCTCATGGTGCCACACCATCCATTTTTCAGAGGCCACAGCAGTGACCTCCTTATCTGTCCTTATTCATTCTAGCATTCTATTGACCTCTTGTGTCCATCCTTTCATTCTTTTTCTACACCTTTTCTTGCCTTAGACAGACTCCCTTTTGGCCCGTATCATTCATGGGCCATTCATATTACGAGCTCACACTGACTGACATGCACAAGTGGAAAGTGTGTTTGCTCAAGCACCATGCGTACAGTATAAGTAAAATTTTGAGGTACTTGTACTTTACTTGAGTGTTTCTATTTTCTACTTCCTACTTTTACAGTACATTTCAGAGGGAAATATTGTACTTTTTACTTTTATAAGTTGCAAGTCCAGATTGACAAATACCCAATCTACTTCATTACCCTATGATTGTCTTAAAGTGCTCATATTATGCTAATTTTCAGGTTCATAATTGTATTTAGCGATTGTACCAGAATAGTCTATGTGGTATACAATAGTCTATGTGGTTTAATTTTCAAAAAACACTATATTTTTGTTGTACTGCACACTGCTGTAGATCCTCTTTTCACCCTGTGTGTTGAGCTCTCTGTTTTAGCTACAGAGTGAGGCATCACACAAATGTTCCATCTTGGTTGGGAGTTGCAGCTGCGCAGTACCTGGGTAAGCACTACTAGCTAATTAGTTGCAGAGTATGAGGGCGTGCCACGCTAGCAGCTAGGTGAGCATTATAACGTGTGTTACAAAGTGACGCACGTTTGTCACGGAAGTAAAGGCTGGACTACAATAGAGCTGTTTGGAGCAGTTTGTGAACAGTGTTTTCTGTTGGAGATGGTAAGTGCCTTTGGGGTGTGCTTTGGGCTTTTTCACTTTGTAAACCTATAAACCTACAAAAATATATATAACACAATAAAGGAAAGGGAAAAAGCCAAAAAGCATAATATGAGCACTTTAGGAAAACACATGAACATGAACATACTACTCATACCTCATACTACTCCACACATTTACAGGTAGGGTCTAATTTTATAATAATATAAATTTATTTAATTTTAAGTTTTGAAGTACTCCTCTTGTTTGTGGCTAAGCCAGTTGTAGGTTTGTTGCTGAAATAGGCAGCAGCAATGCAGTAGGCATGCAATAAAATCCTCTTCTTCACAGTCTCCAAACATACCCTCCATTTGGCAGCGCAGTTTCTCAAAGGCCCCTGCAGTGGCCTCATCGTCGTGTGGTAGCTCCTCCCCGGTGGGAACAGAGTCGGGGCTGGGCCGGTCCGACAGGCAGCTCTCTGAGGAGCACTCGTCCCCAGCTCCCTGCTGCTGCATGAACAGATGGTGCTCTACCATGAACTGCAGCTCTGGGAGGAGGGAGGCGAAGATAGGTGAGAGAGAAGCAGGGAAATGAAATATTGAGGAAAGAGTTAACAGGAGAAGGAGAAGGGAGATGAGAGTTGTAGATTAGGCAATATTGAATTAACATCCAGCAGTGTCTGGAGTAAGTCTGCAAGTACAGATACATCAGAGTAAGGAGATGATTAGTTTAAGCGCCTCTACCTCCTTCATCCACGGTTTTATTACTCTTAATCTCCTTGTAGTAGGAAACTAAAGCGATTATCGCCTGGGTTACCTCTAGGAAGTGACTCATCACACTCGGAGCTGATTAGCTATGAAACTAAGAAGAATAAACTTCCTAGCGCACCGAATTTCTTTTCCTTGCTCAAATTCCTTGCTTCAGTTTCTTTGTTGGAACTTATTCTCTGTTGTGCTGCATAAATCATTACATTCTGTATTTGTGTTTAATTGGACAACGGCACTTAAAATAAGATTTGCATTGCATTGCAGTGACAAAAACAGCCTAGAGAAATAATCAGATGCTGAAACACTTCTCGGACTCTGTGTGTGCATTTTTTACATTTGTTCTTAAGGCTTTCTTTAGATAGTGCAGGACCCCAATTGTCACACAGATCCGCTTTACAAGGGAAATCAGGAGAAATTCTGGTAAAAAAATATAGGATAATGAGTCCTCGCTGAGGCAAGTGCTGGACTGATTGGCTCCGAGGTTGAAATAGGACACTCAAAGCAGAGCAAACTTCCATCATTAGCTCAGCTACTTCACCAAGTAAGTTACCTGACATCTGACATCCTGGACTCTATGGGACATACTAATAGCTTTGTCACTGTAAACAATAGGTGGCCATTTTCAGTGTTTGTCTTAACAATACTGACCTGCCAAAATGTATATTAAAGTTACTATATGTAACTTTTTAATGTTTCTGAAACTGTGTAATTTTTCATATAATGATTATAAATAACCTGTAACAGCAAATGAGACTAACGGTGAAAAGAATGCTATTTTTATAAAAAATTTGATCAGTGCCTTTGCCCGGGTCAAATTTTTCCCGCAAAGTCACAAAATGATTTGCAGCAGGTAGAACGGCTCCACAGTACCACATTCTGACGGGTCACAGATTTCTTTGTGACACCGGAAAAGCCTGTGTTAGAGTGTCCAGCCAGGTTAAAGGTAGCAGGAGTTTTCTTTATATAGGCCTAATTGTATTTTAATTTTATTTTAGAAGTTATCTGTTGTAGTTATGGCTGATACTGGGACGCTGATACTAAAAACACTACCACTTTTGTCCAAAGCGGCCGCTAGAATCAACACAAACTGAAAGTTACAAATAGCCACTTTAAGCTTGCAGTTGGTCCAGAACGCTGCAGCTCGTCTTTTGACAGGAACACGCAGGCGAGAGCACATCTCCCCCTGGTACTGGGCTTCCTTCACTGGCTCCCTGTACGTTTCAGAATTGATTGCAACCATATGTCCCCCCAAGGTCACTCAGGTAAGCTGACCAGTTGCCCCTGTGGTCCCAAGATCAAGGCTGAAGAACAGGGCAGGCCGCGCCTTTTCAGTAGTAGCCCCTAAACTCTGGAATCAATTGCCTCTACATATTAGGTTGGCTCCTACACTGCCTGTTTTCAAATCCTGTCTTAAAACATATTTTTATTCTCAGGCTTTTAACACATTACGATAGTTGCCTTTCAATATTATTACTATTTTGCTGTTAAACTGTTGTCCTTTTGTGGTTTTTGTGTTCATTGTGTTCTTTCTATGTTTTTGTTTTTCTGATTGTACAGCATTTTGGTCAACTTTTGTTGTTTGTAAATGTCCTCTATAAATAAATTTGGATTGGATTGGAAGTATTGCGATACATTGATGGTAGGTGGACAATTCATTTAAATTAACGTGATAATTAGAATGAATTATGTTTCAGGTCAAAGAATAGCTCAACAAATCAGAGATGATGGAAACAGGCCATTATAAAAAGCAGAACAATTTGCTAATAATATGACTTGTATTGTTGTTTTATGTGTACCAGCAGTGTGATCTAACACATAAAATGCAAACATCACATATATACAAGATAACTGACTTTACCTTTCATTGTCGGTGTTCCCTTTTGCCCTTTTCGCCGTTGTCGAGGAGAGTTTAACAAGGCTGCCTGTAAAACATCAATGTTTCATATCAGCTGGGCAGAGAGCACTAATATATACATAATTAAAAAGAAAAGAAAAAAAAGATTCACATAATTCTATTTCTGTAAACTTATTCCGATAATATTGACCCTCATAGATCATGAATTAGATTACCTTGTACAGCTGGTTTGGGAGACGATCTTCATCTATTTCTGTTAGAAAGCAAATAATCAGTTAAGTAGGCCTACTGCACACTATAAAACAATTAAAATAAGGGGTTTTAAAATCAAATATAGAATAGACACGCAAACATTGTGCAGGTTTGATACTGTTTATAATTGCACAGTTGACCTCTTCTCTGAAGCTGGAGTCTGCTGTGTCTCCAGACAGAGTGGATATAAGGTGACCTCAGGTAACCCAGATGGTTATCTGACACACTGCAAGCTAATGCAGTAAGTGTTTGCTCAATTTTTATTAAGCTTGATAGGTGGAATTATTTTATTTTTTTATTCTCCGCTCTCATCTATGACTAAAAACAGACTCCCTGGATGATTTTTGCTAACAAAGGGGATGCTAATCCACTCTCATCTTCTTCCTAATAGACCCCTGCATGCAGCCAACTGCTGATGATAGATAAACAATAAAACACTGTTTATCCAAAACCCCTTAAGGGAGTAGTGTGTAGCATAGTTAGTGTGTAGCATACTGAAGTATAATCTGGAGCTGAGTTGATTTACAGTCAGTTGGCAGTGTATTAGGTACATATACCTAAAACGAATGCAGTCTACAGTTTTTATTTGTTTGTTTTTTAATAAAAAGCCTGCCATGGACACGTGTTGAGAATTAGCAGTGTGCTAAAACACTCAAGCAATGCATCTGGTTCGTCCATTGTAATCGGGATGTCCATGTCAAATAAAAATCTAATAGTATTAGTAAAACAATATACAACAGTCCTGCAATAAGTGTTTCTAATATTTTGCTCACCCCAGTTATATTAATGAGGGTAGGCTAAATAACAGAAACACTTTTCCCCAACCATCGTACATTTGAACACCTCTCTAAAACAAAAACTGAACATTTTAACCTTTATAAAGGTAGGATTTACTGCAGGATGGTTTTCTTAAGCGGGACTTATGGTTCTGTGGGGGATCTATGCAGAGCTTTCGCCGTAGCCTACGTAAGTGGCCTGAGGTTTATACTTGTGCGCTGGTCTCTGCGTTGTTCTAGCAAATCTCTTTAAGAGAATAGCAGAGCCGGCATGTGTGTATGCTGGGGAGAGGGTGGTAGAGTGAGTGAGAGAGTGACAGGGATTGGCTTCGGAGTAAGTACCGACTCTAGAGGCATAGTGAGAGAAACAAAGTGTCTCCCCTGTGCTTTCTGACCACGTTGGTAAAGCTGAAGCAGGAAAGGTTAACCCTCTCCTTGATTTCATGTTGTTTATGGAGAAGGAGAACCAGGAAATGAGTAGGAGGAAATGTGACGCTACCAAGCCACGGCCAAGCGGACCAATCACAGTTGTTGCGGTCTGCATCACCAATACGTGTAGTTACATTTTTGGAGAGCTGTACGTCACGCTACGGCGTAGGGTCTGCGTAGATTTAACACAG
The DNA here is from genome assembly GCF_008315115.2 of Sander lucioperca. Lineage (NCBI taxonomy): Eukaryota > Metazoa > Chordata > Actinopteri > Perciformes > Percidae > Sander > Sander lucioperca. Next base: position 7,597,002 of record NC_050178.1, on the reverse strand, counting down.
GACCATAAATTGGACTGCATTAGTTTTAGTTAAGTGCACCTAATAGCTGGTAACTGAGTGTATATTACTACAGTGAAAGCAGCTACAATGTGCATACACATACTGTGTAGAGATTATGTTTGTTTAGGAGAACAAGGAAACTCCAACATGATACTACACTCACGTAAAGCTCATGTGACTCCAACTGGATAAAGCTTTATCATCTGTAGTCAATATATGAAACATGACTCTGTGGTCACTATATGAGATGACTGAAATAGAAACAAAACATCAGTTGACTAGAGTACATTGAAACCATTATCTGTGATCAATAGTGAGTGCTTTGAACCTGCATCCAGCTCTGCATTTCAAGCGTTGGAACTTTTTTCTAGGACACCACCTTGTTGCTTGGCAACCTATGCATCCCTAGGCACTAGGAAGGCACTGTGTGTGTGTGTGTGTGTGTGTGTGTGTGTGTTTGTGTGTGTGTGTGTGTGTGTGTGTGTGTGTGTGTGTGTGTGTGTGTGTGTGTGTGTGTGTGTGTGTGTGAGCATGTGCATATATTATTTCCACTTAAAAGTATGCACTAGGCTGTTCAAAATGCCAGTGGTGTGCTTGTTTCTTTATTTGATCTCTCTCTCTCTCTTTCTCTCTCTCTCTCTCTCTCTCTCTCTCTCTCTCTCTCTCTCTCCTTTCTTTTTCTCTGCACCAAACACAAACCTACTGATGTTAAAAGCCTGACACAAAAGCCATTACATTTAATTTCAAGAGGGATTTATATTTACACTGTGCGTGTTAACAGTGATGCTTGAAACTGAATCTTATTTTTAGCATCTCCAAGGAGTTTGAGAAGGTTCATATAATCATTATGGATTTTTTTTCTTCAAATCAGTCACAGGGAATGGGCCAGTCTTGGACTGTCCTTCAAGTTACAGAGTAAAGCTGAAGATTTATAAACTGGTATTTGACAGACAGCTGTCAAACTAGATCAGTCTGAAATAAGAGTTTCATCCCACCTGTGTAAAATGTAATCTGAAACATGTTGTGCAACAGCAATAAAGTTGACAAAAAATGTAATAATAAAAAAAAATAATAACATGGTTATTATTGTTAGTAGTAGTAGTAGTAGTAGAAGAAGAAGACATTTTTGAAATCTCATTTGGGTCAACAGTGGCTCAGACGGCTGATATTTAGATAGTTTTCTCTGTGTACAGAGCCCATCTGTGCTGCAGAATGAGAGAAAAATGCCAATAAAAAGGCCGTTCTGATGAGTCTATCACTGCAACTCCCAGCTGACTGGCTGTCTGACACAAAGCCAGACGAAAACAGAGACACTCTTCTGACTCCACGTTATTCAGCCAAGCACTCTAATTTAGCTGCCTACTGTAGCTGGTGTTGATTTATATTTTCTGTACTGCATTTGATGGAGAAAAAATAGCAAATCAAGAAAATGCTTGCACTGTGTGTTAAAATGAAAACAAGTCTACAGAGAGTCATGCATTTAAAAGGGTTGTTGTTTTTTTTCTTTTGCAGTTGTTTATTGTCGCTGTGCAAAGGCCAAAGAGAGTGGGAAAGGAAAAAAGATGTCTTTCTCCCTTTTTACACAAATAATATCATTAAGCTACTTTCTTATAATTTCAAAGAAAACATTGATCTTCCTCCTTACTTCCAGTTGATTTGAGTTTAAACATACCAGCTACTAACTGTATTCAAACACAAATATCATCTCCTCAAAACAAAAACAAACAAAAAGAATAAAATGCTAATTAAGTTACTGCTGACAAGCTGCTGCTGTTGCTGTTGCTTAAAGAGTGATGAAGAATGACACAAGAAAAGCTGCATTTACTGGAGAAACAACAGACATGATTGCTCACAGTTTAAGATAATAGCCCATGAACACGAAAGAATATCTCAAATGTACAGTATATGTCCTCTTGCACTGCAAGGACTTAAACTTACAATGCTTGATCAGCAAAGTGCACAATGTACCAAGAGAAACACATGAGACAGAAATGAATGTTTGTAACAACGAAAACAAACAAAAGGGCAATTTCTACACAATGTTTAAATTTGATTGATTTGGTGGGCCAGAGAAAGCAGGAAGTTGCGTGAAATCTATGAACTTCAATTACAAGAACAGGATCAGCGTTGTCAACTAAGATTAAAGTTGCCTGATACAGCACAAGTTCACATTTTCTTGAAGAGTTGCTTACAAAAACTAAAGCTTGTAGCTCCAAGCTTTTTTACAATACTAGTGGCAGCAGGGCTAGCTGAGCATGATGATATGTTTTATGGTTAACCAGTGGTTAAACTGGCTTTTCATAGGGTTAAAATAAAAGGGAGAATCTGTAAGTGGAAGAAAGGGAAAGGTGAAGAAGGATTAGGCCAGCAGTTTGCATGGCAGTGAAGAAGAACAGCGATGCACATATGAGCAACATGTACGCAATGTTTACATTTGGTAAAATATAAAGTTGTAAACAATCTGCAATTTGTCCCTCAGTCACAATGGCAGTGAATAGAAGAGTTTTTTTTTCTTTTTTTTCATTATTGTAACTTCTGAATCCATTTTAAATTGAAAGGTAGTGTACATAATGTACAAAGTAATTTTGTGCAAAGTTGTTGTCAATAAAAATACCCAGTGTGCGCTGTGTGTCATTATTTCAAAGATTTATGTACTATAATAAATTAAAATATTTAGCTTTTGTTAAGCTTTATTTAATCCCACGCAAATTGTATCTTTGTCTCTCTCCAAGAATCAATCAAGACATGAATCCTCCTCTTTAGGGAAGATCAAATTAGTCACACTATTGTGACGATTTCTGCTTACTCATTATTCAGCCCACAGCCTGCATCTCAGTTTTCTGTGGCCGTTCCTCTGATGTGCTATTGGGGTTCACAGTGCAAAGGGGAGAGCAATCTGCAGAGCATTAAATAATGCAGGGCACACTATTACTGCACCAGCATAGCTCCTCTCCCTCATCATCATCATCATCATCCTCCCCATCCCCCTACTTTCTGGCACATCCTCGTTCTCACACAACTGTAACTGTCTCGATCTTTGATTGTCTCTGTGTCTGATTTTAAGTTTGAAGTCTTTTTCAATGGCATGGCTGTCTTTCTCATAATTTCTTATTTTAACGACATACACACAGTGAGATGCAGCCTAGTGTGAGATTAAATAGAAGTCCATCAAAATTAAACAAGTCGCACAACTTTTCTCTAATATTCCTTTTTTACTCCCCAAACATTGTCACCACCCAGTGAGGGTAAAATAGCCAACAATAGATTAGATTAGATTTTTACAATTTGATCAATTCC